>NC_068431.1:4086879-4139379 GCF_023373465.1 Oncorhynchus keta
TTGTCACGTAGAGTAGGCCAGAAGGCTAAAACTGGGATAACCTAACTCTATCAAAATAGCAAGATGGCTAGAACTGGAAAGTTCTTCAGCAAAGGTGTTTATTTACAATGAATTCCGAACAAAAACAACAAAGACGCCATCAATCCATCTACCTTATACAGCTAAAAACAATGGCTGCCCATCCACAGCTCAATCCAAATAACTCCTGATGACTGAAAAAGAGAGGCTCCTTTTGTAGGCCAGCCTCCCCAAATTAACCCTGGTTAATTAATCAATTAATACAAACCTACATTTTCCATGAACTAAACATACTAAAGGATACATTGCAACACGGTTTTAAACAATATCAAAACATAACATTTACAACATTACATCACTACTGACAATATCTTTCAATATGCCCATATGCATTAATGACCATTTGGGACAGGCACTATAAAACCAACCCAATTCCCTTAGCTCGGTCTTTCCAGCATACCCTGAGGCTACAGAGATGGAGGAGAGACAGAACAAACAAACAAATGCGTCATCCACAACATTGATAAGTATCATAATTATTGTATCTCTCAAACATGAACATTGACAGGTGAAATGCATGCACCAAGACAGAAGTTAATTTGTGTGTGGACCCACATTGTTAACTTATCTTATAATGACAGAGGAGCGAATATGTGTGTGCGACAAAGAACTAAATGCTGCCACGCGGCCAGTGACGGACTTCACGTTACATTACCTTCCTCCTTCCTGAAGCGACCATGTACGGGAGCCTTGATAGGTAGTCCGTGTGCAACGCTTCTTTTCCGCCTTGTGACTGACACAGAACCTGAAGGGCTGGAGCTCCAGATACCACCTGGTCACACGAGAATTTTGGTCCTTCATGGTCTGGATCCAGGTCAGTGCCTGTGGTCCGTGTGCAGGTCAAATTCCCTCCTTAGTAGTAACGAAGGCTATCTAGGGCCCACTTTATAGCCAGGCACTCCTTTTCGATTGTAGAATACCTGGTTTCCTTAGGCAACAGCTTCCGCCTCAGGTACAGCACAGGAAGCTCTTCTCTTGGCTCCCCTTGGGCCAGTACAGCTCCAATTCCTACAGCCACCTGCACGAGAAATCTCTTCTGAGAATCAGGGGTCTGGAGAACAGGGAATGAGCACAGTCGTTTTTTCAGTGTCATGAAGGCTTCCTCACACTCCTCAGTCCACTTCACAGGGTTGCTGGCCCCCTTCGAAGTGAGGTTGGTCAGAAGGACAGCGATGGTCGAAAATTCTGGAATGAATCTCCGGTACCACCCTGCCAGACCTAGGAAGGACTTCACCTGTGTCTTGGTTCTGGGTTGAGGGCTATTCCTGATGGACTCCACTTTCTCCACCTGAGGCCGAACTTCCCCCTTACCCAGCTGGTAACCCAGGTACTTTGTCTCCTGTTTCGCCCACTCACACTTCAGGAGGTTAAGCGTGAGGCCTGTTTACGGATCTTCCCCAGGACTCAGATACAGTGCTCCTCCCAGGGAGGTGGTTGTAGATCACCACGTCGTCCGCAGCACAGTAATTGTCACAGTCCTGGAGGACCTGTCCATCTGTGTGGAAAGTCGCAGGCCCCATGAATGCTAAACGGCATGACCTTGAACTGGAACAGGCCTGATTATCCTGAATGCAGTGTGGCCTTGATTGTTCATCCAGGGGCACCTGCCAGTACCCTTATGAGATCCAGTGTGGTGATGTAATGAGTCACCTATTCTCTTCCAGTAAGTTGTCAATGCGGGGCATGGGATAGGCATCAAACTGGGAGATGGCATTCACTTACGGAAGTCCATGCAGACGCGCAAAGAGCCATCCTTCTTGGGACAATGACAAAATAGGGCTGCTCCATTCACTTGAAGATGGCTCGACAACATCCATCTCTATCATGGTGTGGACCCTTCCTTGAGGGCTACCACCAGCTTCTCAGGCACACGGTAAGGATGCTTGGCGGACAGGGTTCTGGCCAGGGTTTCAAACTAATGACGTGTTCTTAGACTTTGGTTCTTCCGGTCTCTGACTGAATACTTGCCAAACAGCTGCTTCAGCTCATCTTGCTTGTCTTCTTCCAGGTGAGCCAGTATGACTTCTGCTCGTTCTTCCATGCCTCTGTGACCCCATCCGACTCATCCTCTTCTACTCTGCGGACCAGAAAGGACTTTCCTTTGGAGAGTTCCTCTTTCTCCTCCCAGGCCTTGAGAAGGTTCACATGGTAGGTTTGCTTCTTCTTACCCTTGTCCGGGTGCAGCACCTCGTAGGTCACTGGGCCCATCTTCCTCCCGATTAGGTACGGTCCTTGCCATTGGACAATCCCCTGTCCTGAGGTAGCTACTGGGGAACCTTCCCAGCACTTCTTCAGCAGGTCCAGTGGTCCTTGCACTGGCCATCCATAGAGGAGTTCGAATGGCGAGAAACCTGTCGATGCCTGAGGCACCTCCCTGTAAGCAAGAAGCAGAAAGGGTAACCACCTATCCCAGTCTTTACCAGTGTCAGCCAAAACTTCCCTCAACATGTTCTTGAGCGTTTGATTGAATCTCTACGAGCCCATCCATTTGGGGATGGTAGGGAGTAGTCCTCAAGCCTTTAATGCCCAGCTGTCGGTGGAGTTGAACCATCAGTCAGCGAGGTGAAGTTTGTCCTTGGTCCGTCAGGATTTCATCTGGGATTCCTACACGAGAGAAGAGCTGAACAAGAGCACTGATTATTTTTGGAGTGGTTATGGAACGGAGTGGGAAGGCTTCTGGGAACCGGGTGGCATAGTCACAGATCACCAATATATACTTGTAACCTGCACTACTCTCTTCTCCGCTGGTCCAACAATGTCCATTGCAATTCTCTTGAATGGGGTAGAGATAACAGGCAGTGAACATAGAGGAGCCCGTTCAGACCTACGGACAGCACTGGTTTTCTGGGCACGTGGGGCATGATTTGCAGCATTTTGTACATCAGTATACATGGAGGGCCAAAAGAAACGGAGCCTAGCCTAAGATAGGTCTTATGTTGCCCTAGATGGCCTGCCCATGGAACTGTATGTGCAAGGTTGAGAACAAGTGGTCTGCAGGTGGCAGATGGCACCACCAACTTCCTGCTATCTGCCTCTGACCCAAGGTAGAGTATGTGGTTGTCTACTGTGTAAATCCCCCCCATGAAGATTGACTGTCCCCAGCTAAGGCCTTGTCAAAACAAACATTTCAAGGTTGCGTCAGACTTCTGCAGTGTAGCAAAATTTTGTGGAACATCCCATTGCACCTCTAACCCAGACATCAGCAACAGGTACAGGGTTCCCACATTTCTCAAGACGCCGTTGGCGGCGTGACTTTCTGGGCCCTTTGGTTCCCCTCGCACAGACTATCACACAAGTCAGGCAGAGGCTGTAAACCAGCTTTGGCCTGGGCACAGCAGACACTGAACATGCCATCTGAACATCAGACTGGCAAACTGACTGCTCATATAGCTGACACCCCCACACTTCCCAACAGATCAGAGAGTACAGGCACATCCCTCCCCCAAAATTATCTCAAAAGGTAGCTTCTCCATTACCCCAACTTTGAGGAGGCATTTCTGACCCTGAATCTCAACTGTGAGCTCAGCTGTGGGCTGCTGTGACTGGTCACCATGGACACATTGGATCAGTGTCTGATGACCATAATCACGTCATTAACAGGTACATTACCTTTTCTGATCAATGACAGGGAACTGCCGGTGTCAATCATTGCAGTAAGACTTTACCATTCACTTTTTACAGGTACCAAGCATGACCCTTCCCGAGTCTGTCTATTCTGAACACCATCCCCTCTCTGGGTACATAACAGTAACCTGAGAGCTTGATTTACGTAGCGGACACATTGAAGCTTTGTGCCCCTGCTGCCGGGCAGTAAAAACAGGTCAGACCCCTCCCCATCAGAACGAACTGCATGGTCCCTACCTCCTCCCAGACACATAACCCCCAGAGTTACCTCCACCATCTCTGGCGTTTGATGTCCCTTGTGTCTCTGAGACTCCTTGAGCCGGGTGCTGCAGGCTGTGGTGGGCCCCCTTACGTGCATAAGATACTGCAGTGCAAGCTTGGCCGCCATAGCCCGCCCTGGGCTCGTGCTCTCGACCCAGGTTCGAATGTCGTGTGGTAGAACTTGTAGAAGGCTCGGATGATGACCTCCCCCGATTTCGTCCCTGTGTCTTCTCCTCGTCGAACCCATCATCGGTAGAGACCCTTGAGGCGGTGGTACGTCTTGTCGGCGACCACCCGATGGCGTTGATGCAGCTCTGAAGCGTTGACGGTAGGTTTCCTCGTGAGATGTCAAATCTTCACCAGCAGCGTTCCTTCAAGCCCTGTAGACATTGGACAGCCCCTCATCCATTGCTGTGTAAGCCTCTAAGGCCTTGCCCGTGAGCAATGGGACAAGCCTGCAGGCCCACTCTACCTCAGGCCACTGCCACGCCTTAGCCATGCGCTCAAACCTCAGCAGGTAGTTTTCAATGTCCTCCCCTGCTGGTATGAGGGTATCTTTTGGCTCCTCCTCAGAAGTCTGGAAGATGGACGCAACACTGCTGAACTGGTCTCCTGGTGCTGGCCTCATTACTGCTTGGGGTGCCTGCTGTGAGTTGAAGTCCCTGCTGCATCGAGCTCTTTGTCGTCCTGGTGTTGGAAGACCAATCTTGGGCTCACTGACGAGTTCCGCCTGGTGGGAGCTGTGAGGATAGATTGGCGTAGGGCCACGAACTCCTGCTTGAGGTCTTCGTCCCTCCCTCAAGACAGGTGAAAAGTTGCTGAAAAGGGTTACCATGGTTGGGTGTGGTTCTGGTCCCCCAAATGTTCTTCAGTCAGCAGCTCACCCAGTTCTGGTTGTCTTTGGCCCCGCGGGCCGGCTCCTAGTTTCTCATACTTGACCTCTTCTTCACCAGACATTCCATGGTATTCCACCCCGGTTCAACTTCAGGTACCTTTTCTGACAGTTGATGCTGTTGCTGAGAACGCAATCCTGCACGCATTCCTTTACCTCTCTTGTTGGAATTCACTGATTTGCGGTACGCCATCCCACCACTGCCACCATATGCTACATGGAGAGTAGGCCAGAAGGCTAAACTGATAACCTAACTCTATCAAAATAAAAGATGGCGGAACCGCAAAAAAGTTCTTCTGTGCAAAGGTGTTTATTTACAAGTGATTCGAACAAAAAACAACAGTACTGCCATCAACGTCACCTTATGGGACAGCTTAAAAACAATGCTGCCCCATCCACAGCTCAATCCAAAATAACCTCCCCATGACTGAAAGAGAGGTTCCTTTGTAGGGCTAGCTCCCTCCTCAGAACAATTAACCCTGGTTAATCAATTAACAATACAAACCTACATTTTCCATGAACTAAACATACTAAAGGATACATTGCAACACGGTTTTAAACAATATCACAACATAACATTTACAACATTACATCACTACTGACAATATCTTTCAATATGCCCATATGCATTACTGAGCCATTTGGGACAGGCACTAAAAAGCCAACCCAATTCCCTTAGCTCGGTCCTTTCCAGCTTACCCGGAAGCTACAGAGATGGAGAGAGAGGAACAGAACAAACAAACAATGCGCTCATCCACAACATTGATAAGTATCATAATTATTGTATCTCTCAAATATGAACATTGACAGGTGTGAAATGCATGCACCAAGACAGAAGTTAATTTGTGTGTCGACCCACATTGTTAACTTATCTTATAATGGAGCAGGGAGGAGTGATGAATATGTGTGTGCGTTAAAGAACCAAATGCTGCCCGCGGCCAGTGACGGACTTCTACGTCACAGGTATATATTGTGTAAGGTATATATGATGTGGTATATATTGTATAAGGTATATATGATGTGGTATATATTGTATAAAGTATATATGATGTGGTATAAGGTATATATTATGTGGTATATATTGTATAAGGTATATATGATGTGGTATATATTGTATAAGGTATATATGATGTGGTATAAGGTATATATGATGTGGTATATATTGTATAAGGTATATATGATGTGGTATAAGGTATATATGATGTGGAATATATTGTATAAGGTATATATGATGTGGTATATATTGTATAAGGTATAAATGATGTGGTATATATTGTATAAGATATATATGATGTGGTATAAGGTATATGTGATGTGGTATATATTGTATAAGGTATATATGATTTGGTATAAGGTATATAGGATGTGGTATATATTGTATAAAGTATATATGATGTGGTATATATTGTATAAGGTATATATGATGTGGTATAAGGTATATATGATGTGGTATATATTGTATAAGGTATATATGATGTGGAATATATTGTATAAGGTATATATGATGTGGTATATATTGTATAAGGTATATATGATTTGGTATAAGGTATATATGATGTGGTATATATTGTATAATGTATATATGATGTGGTATATATTGTATAAGATATATATGATGTGGTATATATTGTATAAGATATATATGATGTGGTATAAGGTATATATGATGTGGTATATATTGTATAATGTATATATGATGTGGTATATATGATGTGGTATATATTGTATAAGGTATATATGATGTGGTATAAGGTATATATGATGTGGTATATATTGTATAAGGTATATATGATTTGGTATAAGGTATATATGATGTGGTATATATTGTATAATGTATATATGATGTGGTATATATGATGTGGTATATATTGTATAAGGTATATATGATGTGGTACAAGGTATATATGATGTGGTATATATTGTATAAGGTATATATGATGTGGTATATATTGTATAAGGTATATATGATGTGGTATATATTGTATAACGTATATATGATGTGGTATATATTGTATAAGGTATATATGATGTGGTATAAGGTATATATGATGTGGTATATATTGTATAAGGTATATATGATGTGGTATAAGGTATATATGATGTGGAATATATTGTATAAGGTATATATGATGTGGTATATATTGTATAAGGTATAAATGATGTGGTATATATTGTATAAGATATATATGATGTGGTATATATTGTATAAGATATATATGATGTGGTATAAGGTATATATGATGTGGTATAAGGTATATATTATGTGGTATATATTGTATAAGGTATATATGATGTGGTATATATTGTATAAGGTATATATGATGTGGTACAAGGTATATATGATGTGGTATATATTGTATAAGGTATATATGATGTGGTATATATTGTATAAGGTATATATGATTTGGTATAAGGTATATATGATGTGGTATATATTGTATAATGTATATATGATGTGGTATATATTGTATAAGGTATATATGATGTGGTACAAGGCATATATGATGTGGTATATATTGTATAAGGTATATATGATGTGGTATATATTGTATAAGGTATATATGATTTGGTATAAGGTATATATGATGTGGTATATATTGTATGATCTATAAATGATGTGGTATATATTGTGTAAGGTATATATGATGTGGTATATATTGTGTAAGGTATATATGATGTGGTATATATTGTATAAGGTATATATGATGTGGTATATATTGTATAAGGTATATATGATGTGGTATATATTGTATAAGATATATATGATGTGGTATATATTGTATAAGGTATATATGATGTGGTATAAGGTATATATTATGTGGTATATATTGTATAAGGTATATATGATGTGGTATATATTGTATAAGATATATATGATGTGGTATATATTGTATAAGATATATATGATGTGGTATATATTGTATAACGTATAAATGATGTGGTATGAGGTATATATGATGTGGTATATATTGTATAAGGTATATATTGTGTGGTATATATTGTATAAGATATATATGATGTGGTATATATTGTATAAGGTATATATGATGTGGTATATATTGTGTAAGGTATATATGATGTGGTATATATTGTATAAGGTATATTTGATGTGGTATATATGATGTGGTATATATTGTTTAAGGTATATATGATGTGGTATAAGGTATATTTGATGTGGTATATATTGTATAAGGTATATATGATGTGGTATACATTGTATAAGGTATATATGATGTGGTATATATTGTGTAAGGTATATATGATGTGGTATATATTGTATAAGGTATATATGATGTGGTACAAGGTATATATGATGTGGTATATATTGTATAAGGTATATATGATGTGGTATAAGGTATATATGATGTGGTATATATTGTATGAGGTATATATGATGTGGTATATATTGTATAAGATATATATGATGTGGTATATATTGTATAAGGTATAAATGATGTGGTATGAGGTATATATGATGTGGTATATATTGTATAAGGTATATATTGTGTGGTATATATTGTATAAGATATATATGATGTGGTATATATTGTATAAGATATTTATGATGTGGTATATAATTTATTTGCAAATTATGGTGGAAAATAAGTCTTTGGTCACTTGAGGTGATCTAAGAGGACTTGACAGGTAATGTATAATTAATCTGGTAGTATCTTCACTTTGCCCTCTCACATCACCACACGTAGATAAGGGCATAAAGTCCATTTGGGATTGGGCCCTAGCCGTTAGGGGACTAAAGACTCCTTCACCTGGTGAGCGATGGCGGCTGACAGAGACAACCTCAGAGATATCTTGTTAGCTCCTTGGGTTTGGAATCAGAATGACTAATGAGTAGAGAACTCCCAAACTGTTGATTTCTGTTAATAATAAATAAGCTGTTTGTTTTTCTCTCTTGCTTGTTTCTGTTTCTTTCCATTTTGTCTTCTCCTCTTCCAAACTACATTAGAAACTTGAAGAAAGTCAATAAATAAGTCAACCAGAGGAAAGTAACATTTGTGTTGTTCATGAAGACCGGACTTTTTTTTATTCATGTGCTGTGTTCTGATTGGTTGTCATCTGCAACTGCATGACTGATGGCCCCTCCCTCAGAGATGGTACAACATTTTACATGTACAGGGTTTTCAACTGATGGCCACAGTTAGCCCCTAGGTTAGATCCACGGTTAGCCCCTCGGTTAGCCCCACGGTTAGATCCACAGTTAACCCCACTGTTAGATCCACGGTTAGCCCCTAGGTTAGATCCACAGTTAACCCCTAGGTTTGATCCACAGTTAACCCCACTGTTAGATCCACAGTTAACCCCACTGTTAGATCCACAGTTAGCCCCTAGGTTAGATCCACAGTTAACCCCACTGTTAGATCCACGGTTAGCCCCTAGGTTAGATCCACAGTTAACCCCACTGTTAGATCCACGGTTAGATCCACAGTTAACCCCACTGTTAGATCCACGGTTAGCCCCTAGGTTAGATCCACAGTTAGCCCCTCTGCTGTTCATTGACTACAGCTCAGCGTTCAACACTATAGTTCCCTTCAAGTTAATCACTAAGCTCAGGACCCTGGGACTGAACACCTCCCTCTGCAACTGGATCCCAGATTTATTTTTAAGTCATCTCGGAAACATTCTTATCCAGAGCTACTTACAGGAGCAATTAGGTTTACGTGCCTTACTCAAGGGCACACTGACAGATTTTTCACTTAGTCAACTCTGGGTTTTGAACCGTTGACCTTCCGGTTACTGGCCCAAAGCTCTCAATGTCTAGACTATCTGGTGAAGGTAGGCAACAACACATCCTCCACACTGATCCTCAACACGGGGCCCCTCAGGGGTGGGTGCTTAGTCCCCTCCTGTACTTCCTGTTCACCCACGACTGTGTGGCCAAGCACGACTCCAATACCATCATTAAGTTTGCTGATGACATGTCAGTGGTTGGCCTGATCACCAACGACGATGAGACAGCCTATAGGGAGGAGGTCAGCGACAGGACAGGGTAGCCTAGTGGTTAGAGCGTTGGACTAGTAACTGAAAGGTTTGCAAGTTCATATCCCTGAGCTGACAAGGTATAAATCTGTCATTCTGCCCCTGAACAGGCAGTTAACCCACTGTTCCTAGGCCATAATTGAAAATAAGAATTTGTTCTTAATTAACTGACTTGCCTAGTTAAATAAGGGTAAAAAAAAAAAAAAACTCCCTAAACGTCAGCAAGACAAAGGAGCTGATTGTGGAATACAGAAAACGGAGGTCAAATTATGTCCAATCAGTTGAATTTACCACAGGTGGACTCGAATCGTGTTGTAGAATCATCTGAAGGATGATCAATGGAAACGGGAAGCACCTGAGCTCAATTTCGAGTCTCACATCAAAGGGTCTGAGTCATTTGGAAAATAAGGTATTTCTGTTCAAAAACAGTTTTTGCTTTGTCATTATAGTATTGTGTGTAGGTTGCTGAGGAAAATGTTTTATTTCATGAATTTTAGAATAAGGCTGTAATGTAACAAAATGTGTAAAAAGTCAAGTGGTCTTGTCACGTTCTGACATTAGTTCCTTTGTTATGTCTTTGTTTTAGTTTGGTCAGTTGGGGTGGGTAGTCTGTTCTTTTTTCTATGTTGTGTTTATGTGTTTGGTTCTCAATCAGAGGCAGGTCTCGTTCGTTGTCTCTGATTGAGAATCATACTTAGGTAGCCTGGTTGTCTCTGATTGAGAATCATACTTAGGCAGCCTGGTTGTCTCTGATTGAGAATCATACTTAGGTAGCCTGGTTGTCTCTGATTGAGAACCATACTTAGGCAGCCTGGTTGTCTCTGATTGAGAATCATACTTAGGCAGCCTGGTTGTCTCTGATTGAGAATCATACTTAGGGAGCCATGTTGTCTCTGATTGAGAATCATACTTAGGGAGCCTGGTTGTCTCTGATTTGAGAATCATACTTAGGCAGCCTGGTTGTCTCTGATTGAGAATCATACTTAGGTAGCCTGGTTGTCTCTGATTGAGAATCATACTTAGGGAGCCTGGTTGTCTCTGATTAAGAATCATACTTCGGGAGCCTGGTTGTCTCTGATTGAGAATCATACTTAGGTAGCCTGGTTGTCTCTGATTGAGAATCATACTTAAGTAGCCTGGTTGTCTCTGATTGAGAATCATACTTAGGTAGCCTGGTTGTCTCTGATTGAGAATCATACTTAGGGAGCCTGGTTGTCTCTGATTGAGAATCATACTTAGGGAGCCTGGTTGTCTCTGATTGAGAATCATACTTAGGGAGCCTGGTTGTCTCTGATTGAGAATCATACTTCGGGAGCCTGGTTGTCTCTGATTGAGAATCATACTTAGGTAGCCTGGTTGTCTCTGATTGAGAATCATACTTAAGTAGCCTGGTTGTCTCTGATTGAGAATCATACTTAGGGAGCCTGGTTGTCTCTGATTGAGAATCATACTTAGGTAGCCTGGTTGTCTCTGATTGAGAATCATACTTAGGTAGCCTGGTTGTCTCTGATTGAGAATCATACTTAGGTAGCCTGGTTGTCTCTGATTGAGAATCATACTTAGGGAGCCTGGTTGTCTCTGATTGAGAATCATACTTAGGTAGCCTGGTTGTCTCTGATTGAGAATCATACTTAGGGAGCCTGGTTGTCTCTGATTGAGAATCATACTTAGGGAGCCATGTTGTCTCTGATTGAGAATCATACTTAGGTAGCCTGGTTGTCTCTGATTGAGAATCATACTTAGGTAGCCTGGTTGTCTCTGATTGAGAATCATACTTAGGGAGCCTGGTTGTCTCTGATTGAGAATCATACTTAGGTGCCTGGTTTATGTGTTTGATTGAGAATCATACTTAGGAGCCTGGTTGTCTCTGATTGAGAATCAGACTTAGTTAGCCTGGTTGTCTCTGATTGAGAATAATACTTAGGTAGCCTGGTTGTCTGATTGAGAATCATACTTAGGGAGCCTGTTTGTCTCTGATTGATAATCATACTTAGGGAGCCTGGTTGTCTCTGATTGAGAATCATACTTAGGTAGCCTGGTTGTCTCTGATTGAGAATCATACTTAGGTAGCCTGGTTGTCTCTGATTGAGAATCATACTTAGGTAGCCTGGTTGTCTCTGATTGAGAATCATACTTAGGTAGCCTGGTTGTCTCTGATTGAGAATCATACTTAGGTAGCCTGGTTGTCTCTGATTGAGAATCATACTTAGGGAGCCTGGTTGTCTCTGATTGAGAATCATACTTAGGTAGCCTGGTTGTCTCTGATTGAGAATCATACTTAGGTAGCCTGGTTGTCTCTGATTGAGAATCATACTTAGGTAGCCTGGTTGTCTCTGATTGAGAATCATACTTAGGGAGCCTTTTCCCACCTGTGTTTTGTGGGTGATTATTTCCTGTTTAGTGTTTTTTTTCCATTCACCTTACGGGACTGTTCGTTTGTCGTTTTGTTCAGTGTTCAATTATTTTATAAAAAATATTTTTATATTTTATATTTTTTGGTCCTCATCTCCTTCCACCACAGACGATCGTTACAGGTCTGAATACTCACCATGCTGCGTGTTGGTTCTCATCTCCTTCCACCACAGACGACCGTTACAGGTCTGAATACTTACCGAAGGCACTGTATAAGTACATACACTATATATAAAAAGTATGTGGACACCCCTTCAAATGAGTGTATTCGGCTACACCTGTTACTGACAGGTGTATAAAATACAGCACACCACCATGCAATCTCCATAGACAAGCAGTAGCAGTAGGCATGAGCAGTAGGCCTTACTGAAGAGCTCAGTGACTTTCAACGTGTCACCGTCATGGAATGCCACATTTCTAACAAGTCAGTTCTTCAAATTTCTACCCTGCTAGAGCTTTCCCGGTAAACTGTAAATGCTGTTATTGTGAAGTGGAAACGTCTAGGAGCAACACCGGCTCAACTGTGAAGTGGTAGGCCACACAAGCTCACAGAATGGGACTGGCGAGTGCTGAAGCTCATAATAATTGTTTGTCCTCGGTGGCAACTACCTAGTTCCCAACTGCCTGTGGAAGCAACGTCTGCACAAGAACTGTTCTTCGGGAGGTTAATGAAATGGGTTTCCATGGCCGAGCAGCCACACAAGCCAAAGTTCACCATGGGCAATGCCAAGCGTTGGCTGGAGTGGTGTAAAGCTCGCAGCCATTTGACTCTGGAGCTGTGGAAATTTGTCTCTGGCGTGAAGAATCATGCTTCACCTTCTGGCAGTCTGACGGCGAATTTGGGTTTGGCGGATGCCAGGAGAACACCACCTACCCCATCACATAGTGCCAACTGTAGAGTTTGGTAGAGGAGCAATAATGATGTGGGTTTACTGTTTTTCATGGTTCGGGCCACTTAGTTCCAGTGAAGGGAAATCTTAACCCTATAGCATACAATGACATTATAGACGATTCTGTGCTTTCAACTTTGTGGCAACAGTTTGGGGAAGGACCTTTCCTGTTTCAGCATGACAATACCCCCGTGCACAAAGCAAGGTCCATACAGAAATGGTTTGTCAAGATTGGTGTGGAAGAACTTGACTGGCCTGCACGGAGCACTGACCTCGACTCCATCAAACAACTTTGGGATGAATTGGAACCCCGACTGCGAGCCAGGCCTAATCACCCAACATCAGTGCCCGACCTCACTAATGCTCTTGTGGCTGAATGGAAGCAAGTCCCTGCAGCAATGCTCCAAAATCTAGTGGAAAGTCACTAATGCTCTTATGGGTGAATGGAAGCAAGTCCTCTGATGTTCCATCATCTAGTGGAAAGCCTTCCCAGAAGACTGTTATAGCAGCAAAGGGGGGACAAACTCCATATTAATGCCCATGATTTTACAATGAGATGCTCGATGAGCAGTGTCCACATACTTTTGGTCATGTAGTGATATCTACCTCATTGTACATGAGCTCAATACTGCTACCCATATAGCCAAGTTATCGTTACTCGTTGTGTATTTATTCCTTGTGTTTTCTATTTTTTATTTTATTTCACCTTTATTTAACCAGGTAGGCTAGTTGAGAACAAGTTCTCATTTACAACTGCGACCTGGTCAAGATAAAGCATAGCAGTGTGAACAGACAACACAGAGTTACACATGGAGTAAACAATTAACAAGTCAATAACACAGTAGAAAAAAAGGGGAGTCTATATACATTGTGTGCAAAAGGCATGAGGAGGTAGGCGAATAATTACAATTTTGCAGATTAACACTGGAGTGATAAATGATCAGATGGTCATGTACAGGTAGAGATATTGGTGTGCAAAAGAGCAGAAAAGTAAATACATAAAAACAGTATGGGGATGAGGTAGGTAAAATTGGGTGGGCTATTTGCCGATAGACTATGTACAGCTGCAGCGATCGGTTAGCTGCTCAGATAGCAGATGTTTGAAGTTGGCGAGGGAGATAAAAGTCTCCAACTTCAGCGATTTTGCAATTCGTTCCAGTCACAGGCAGCAGAGAACTGGAACGAAAGCGGCCAAATGAGGTGTTGGCTTTAGGGATGATCAGTGAGATACACCTGCTGGAGAGCGTGCTACGGATGGGTGTTGCCATCGTGACCAGTGAACTGAGATAAGGCGGAGCTTTACCTAGCATGGACTTGTAGATGACCTGGAGCCAGTGGGTCTGGCAACGAATATATAGCGAGGGCCAGCCGACTAGAGCATACAGGTCGCAGTGGTGGGTGGTATAAGGTGCTTTAGTAACAAAACGGATGGCACTGTGATAAACTGCATCCAGTTTGCTGAGTAGAGTGTTGGAGGCTATTTTGTAGATGACATCGCCGAAGTCGAGGATCGGTAGGATAGTCAGTTTTACTAGGGTAAGTTTGGCGGCGTGAGTGCAGGAGGCTTTGTTTGCGGAATAGAAAGCCGACTCTTGATTTGATTTTCGATTGGAGATGTTTGATATGAGTCTGGAAGGAGAGTTTACAGTCTAGCCAGACACCTAGGTACTTATAGATGTCCACATATCCTAGGTCAGAACCATTATTTCACTATTTTTCTCTTTGCATTGTTGGGAAGGGCCCGTAAGTAAACTAGTAGTCTACACCTGTTGTTTATGAAGCATGTGACAAATAAAATGTGATTAGATGGCTGGGTGTCAAAATAAAGGTGTACTAGCATGAGTCGGCCATAAGATGGAGACAGTCTTGGTTTTACAATAGAGCAATCCTCCCATGTTTAAAAAAAACTAGGCAAGTCAGTTAAGAACAAATTCTTATTTACAATGACGGCCAAAAGGCCTCCTCCTCCTCCTCCTGGGTTTATAAATAAACAAAACACACACATCATAACATGAGTCAATCACCACCTTCCGGAGACACCTGAAACCCCACCTCTTCAAGGAATACCTAGGATAGGGTAAGTAAGGGTAAGTAATCCTTCTCACCCCCCTTCTCCCCCAACAAGATTTAGATGCAAGTGGCTGTTCCACTGGTTGTCATAGGTGTTTGCACCAATTTGTAAGTCGCTCTGGATAAGAGCGTCTGCTAAATGACTTAAATGTAAATGTAATAAAGAGAGACCTAAGACAACAACACAGCATGGCAGCAACACATGAAAACACAGCATGGCAGCAACACATGACAACACAGCATGGCAGCAACACATGAAACACAGCATGGCAGCAACACATGACAACACAGCATGGCAGCAACACATGACAACACAGCATGGTAGCAACACATGAAAACACAGCATGGCAGCAACACATGACAACACAGCATGGCAGCAACACATGACAACACAGCATGGCAGCAACACAACATGACAACACAGCATGGCAGCAACACATGAAAACACAGCATGGCAGCAACACATGACAACACAGCATGGCAGCAACACAACATGACAACACAGCATGGCAGCAACACATGAAAACACAGCATGGCAGCAACACAACATGACAACACAGCATGGTAGCAACACATGAAAACACAGCATGGCAGCAACACAACATGAAAACACAGCATGGCAGCAACACAACATGAAAACACAGCATGGCAGCAACACAACATGAAAACACAGCATGGCAGCAACGCAACATGACAACACAGCATGGTAGCAACACATGACAACACAGCATGGCAGCAACACATGACAACACAGCATGGCTGCAACACATGACAACACAGCATGGCAGCAACACATGACAACACAGCATGGCAGCAACACATGACAACACAGCATGGCAGCAACACATGACAACACAGCATGGCAGCAACACATGACAACACAGCATGGCAGCAACACAACATGACAACACAGCATGGCAGCAACACATGACAACACAGCATGGCAGCAACACAACATGACAACACAGCATGGCAGCAACACATGACAACACAGCATGGCAGCAACACATGACAACACAGCATGGCAGCAACACAACATAACAACACAGCATGGCAGCAACACATGACAACACAGCATGGCAGCAACACATGAAAACACAGCATGGCAGCAACACAACATGACAACACAGCATGGCAGCAACACATGACAACACAGCATGGCAGCAACGCAACATGACAACACAGCATGGCAGCAACACATGACAACACAGCATGGCAGCAACACATGACGACACAGCATGGCAGCAACGCAACATGACGACACAGCATGGCAGCAACACATGAAGACACAGCATGGCAGCAACACAACATGACAACACAGCATGGCAGCAACACATGACAACACAGCATGGCAGCAACACATGACAATATAGCATGGCAGCAACGCAACATGACAACACAGCATGGCAGCAACACATGAAAACACAGCATGGCAGCAACACAACATAACAACACAGCATGGCAGCAACACATGACAACACAGCATGGCAGCAACGCAACATGAAAACACAGCATGGCAGCAACGCAACATGACAACACAGCATGGCAGCAACACATGACAACACAGCATGGCAGCAACACATGAAAACACAGCATGGCAGCAACACATGAAAACACAGCATGGCAGCAACACATGACAACACAGCATGGCAGCAACACATGACAACACAGCATGGCAGCAACACATGACAACACAGCATGGCAGCAACACATGACAACACAGCATGGCAGCAACACATGACGACACAGCATGGCAGCAACGCAACATGACGACACAGCATGGCAGCAACACATGAAGACACAGCATGGCAGCAACACAACATGACAACACAGCATGGCAGCAACGCAACATGACAACACAGCATGGCAGCAACACATGAAAACACAGCATGGCAGCAACACAACATGACAACACAGCATGGCAGCAACACATGACAACACAGCATGGCAGCAACACATGACAACACAGCATGGCAGCAACACATGACAACACAGCATGGCAGCAACACATGAAAACACAGCATGGCAGCAACACATAACACAGCATGGTAGCAACACATGACAACACAGCATGGCAGCAACACATGACAACACAGCATGGCGGCAACACAGCATGGCAGCAACACATGACAACACAGCATGGCAGCAACACAACATGACAACACAGCATGGCAGCAACACATGAAAACACAGCATGGCAGCAACACAACATGACAACACAGCATGGTAGCAACACATGAAAACACAGCATGGCAGCAACACAACATGAAAACACAGCATGGCAGCAACACAACATGAAAACACAGCATGGCAGCAACACAACATGAAAACACAGCATGGCAGCAACGCAACATGACAACACAGCATGGTAGCAACACATGACAACACAGCATGGCAGCAACACATGACAACACAGCATGGCAGCAACATGACAACACAGCATGGCAGCAACACATGAAAACACAGCATGGCAGCAACAACATGACAACACAGCATGGCAGCAACACATGACAACACAGCATGGCAGCAACACAACATGACAACACAGCATGGCAGCAACACAACATGACAACACAGCATGGCAGCAACACATGACAACACAGCATGGCAGCAACACAACATGACAACACAGCATGGCAGCAACACATGACAACACAGAATGGCAGCAACACGTGACAACACAGCATGGCAGCAACACAACATGACAACACAGATTGGCAGCAACGCATGACAACACAGCATGGCAGCAATACATGACAACACAGCATGGCAGCAACACAACATGACAACACAGCATGGCAGCAACACATGACAACACAGCATGGCAGCAACACATGACAACACAGCATGGCAGCAGCACAGCATGGCAGCAACACATGACAACACAGCATGGCAGCAACGCAACATGACAACACAGCATGGCAGCAACACATGAAACACAGCATGGCAGCAACACAACATGCACAACACAGCATGGCAGCAACACATGACAACACAGCATGGCAGCAACACATGACAACATAGCATGGCAGCAACGCAACATGACAACACAGCATGGCAGCAACACATGAAAACACAGCATGGCAGCAAACAACATGACAACACAGCATGGCAGCAACACATGACAACACAGCATGGCAGCAACACAACATGACAACACAGCATGGCAGCAACACATGACAACACAGCATGGTAGCAACACATGACAACACAGCATGGCAGCAACACATGACAACACAGCATGGCAGCAACACATGACAACACAGCATGGCAGCAACACATGACAACACAGCATGGCAGCAACGCAACATGACAACACAGCATGGCAGCAACACATGAAGACACAGCATGGCAGCAACACAACATGACAACACAGCATGGCAGCAACAACATGACAACACAGCATGGCAGCAACACATGACAACACAGCATGGCAGCAACACATGACAACACAGCATGGCAGCAACCCATGACAACACAGCATGGCAGCAACACATGACAACACAGCATGGCAGCAACACATGACAACACAGCATGGCAGCAACACATGAAAACACAGCATGGCAGCAACACAGCATGGCAGCAACACATGACAACACAGCATGGCAGCAACACATGACAACACAGCATGGCGGCAACACAGCATGGCAGCAACACATGACAACACAGCATGGCAGCAACACATGACAACACAGCATGGTAGCAACACATGACAACACAGCATGGTAGCAACACATGACAACACAGCATGGTAGCAACAACATGACAACACAGCATGGTAGCAACACATGACAACACAGCATGGTAGCAACACATGACAACACAGCATGGTAGCAACACATGACAACACAGCATGGCAGCAACACATGAAAACACAGCATGGCAGCAACACATGAAAACACAGCATGGCAGCAACACATGACAACACAGCATGGCAGCAACACATGACAACACAGCATGGCAGCAACACATGACAACACAGCATGGCAGCAACGCAACATGACGACACAGCATGGCAGCAACACATGAAGACACAGCATGGCAGCAACACAACATGACAACACAGCATGGCAGCAACACATGACAACACAGCATGGCAGCAACACATGACGACACAGCATGGCAGCAACGCAACATGACAACACAGCATGGCAGCAACACATGAAAACACATCATGGCAGCAACACATGACAACACAGCATGGCAGCAACGCAACATGACAACACAGCATGGCAGCAACACATGACAACACAGCATGGCAGCAACACAACATGACAACACAGCATGGCAGCAACACATGACAACACAGCATGGCAGCAACACAACATGACAACACAGCATGGCAGCAACACAACATAACAACACAGCATGGCAGCAACACATGAAAACACAGCATGGCAGCAACACATGACAACACAGCATGGCAGCAACCCATGACAACACAGCATGGCAGCAACACATGACAACACAGCATGGCGGCAACACAGCATGGCAGCAACACATGACAGCACAGCATGGTAGCAACACATGACAACACAGCATGGTAGCAAAACATGACAACACAGCATGGCAGCAAAACATGACAACACAGCATGGCAGCAACACATGACAACACAGCATGGCAGCAACACATGACAACACAGCATGGCAGCAACACAACATGACAACACAGCATGGCAGCAACACATGACAACACAGCATGGCGGCAACACAGCATGGCAGCAACACATGACAGCACAGCATGGTAGCAACACATGACAACACAGCATGGTAGCAACACATGACAACACAGCATGGTAGCAACGACATGACAACACAGCATGGTAGCACGACATGACAACACAGCATGGCAGCAACACATGACAGCACAGCATGGCAGCAACGCAACATGACGACACAGCATGGCAGCAACACATGACAACACAGCATGGCAGCAACACATGACAACACAGCATGGCGGCAACACAGCATGGCAGCAACAAATGACAACACAGCATGGTAGCAACACATGACAACACAGCATGGTAGCAACACATGACAACACAGCATGGTAGCAACACATGACAACACAGCATGGTAGCACGACATGACAACACAGCATGGCGGCAACACAGCATGGCAGCAACACATGACAACACAGCATGGTAGCAACACATGACAACACAGCATGGCAGCAACACATGAAAACACAGCATGGCAGCAACACATGACAACACAGCATGGCAGCAACACATGACAACACAGCATGGAAGCAACACATGACAACACAGCATGGCAGCAACACATGACAACACAGCATGGCAGCAACACATGACAACACAGCATGGCAGCAACGCAACATGACGACACAGCATGGCAGCAACACATGAAGACACAGCATGGCAGCAACACATGACAACACAGCATGGCAGCAACGCAACATGACGACACAGCATGGTTGCAACACATGAAGACACAGCATGGCAGCAACGCAACATGACAACACAGCATGGCAGCAACACATGACAACACAGCATGGCGGCAACACAGCATGGCAGCAACACATGACAACACAGCATGGTAGCAACACATGACAACACAGCATGGTAGCAAGACATGACAACACAGCATGGTAGCAACATGACAACACAGCATGTTAGCAACACATGACAACACAGCATGGCAGCAACACATGACAACACAGCATGGCAGCAACACATGACAACACAGCATGGTAGCAACACATGACAACACAGCATGGCAGCAACACATGACAACACAGCATGGCAGCAACACATGACAACACAGCATGGCAGCAACACAACATGACAACACAGCATGGCAGCAACACATGAAAACACAGCATGGCAGCAACACATGACAACACAGCATGGCAGCAACACAACATGACAACACAGCATGGCAGCAACACACATGACAACACAGCATGGCAGCAACACATGAAAACACAGCATGGCAGCAACACATGAAAACACAGCATGGCAGCAACATGACAACACAGCATGGCAGCAACACATGACAACACAGCATGGCAGCAACACATGACAACACAGCATGGCAGCAACACATGACAACACAGCATGGCAGCAACACATGACAACACAGCATGGCAGCAACGCAACATGACGACAACAGCATGGCAGCAACACATGAAGACACAGCATGGCAGCAACACAACATGACAACACAGCATGGCAGCAACACATGACAACACAGCATGGCAGCAACACATGACAACACAGCATGGCAGCAATGCAACATGACAACACAGCATGGCAGCAACACATGACAACACAGCATGGCGGCAACACAGCATGGCAGCAACACATGACAACACAGCATGGTAGCAACACATGACAACACAGCATGGTAGCAACACATGACAACACAGCATGGCAGCAACACATGACAACACAGCATGGCAGCAACACATGACAACACAGCATGGCAGCAACACATGACAACACAGCATGGCAGCAACACATGACAACACAGCATGGCAGCAACACATGACAACACAGCATGGCAGCAACACATGACAACACAGCATGGCAGCAACACAACATGACAACACAGCATGGCAGCAACACATGACAACACAGCATGGCAGCAACACATGACAACACAGCATGGCAGCAACACAACATGACAACACAGCATGGCAGCAACACATGAAAACACAGCATGGCAGCAACACAACATGACAACACAGCATGGTAGCAACACATGAAAACACAGCATGGCAGCAACACAGCATGGCAGCAACACAACATGAAAACACAGCATGGCAGCAACACAACATGAAAACACAGCATGGCAGCAACGCAACATGACAACACAGCATGGTAGCAACACATGACAACACAGCATGGCAGCAACACATGACAACACAGCATGGCAGCAACACATGAAAACACAGCATGGCAGCAACACATGAAAACACAGCATGGCAGCAACACATGACAACACAGCATGGCAGCAACACATGACAACACAGCATGGCAGCAACACATGACAACACAGCATGGCAGCAACACAACATGACAACACAGCATGGCAGTAACACATGACAACACAGCATGGCAGCAACACAACATGACAACACAGCATGGCAGCAACACATGACAACACAGCATGGCAGCAACACATGACAACACAGCATGGCAGCAACACAACATAACAACACAGCATGGCAGCAACACATGACAACACAGCATGGCAGCAACATATGAAAACACAGCATGGCAGCAACACAACATGACAACACAGCATGGCAGCAACACATGACAACACAGCATGGCAGCAACACATGACAACACAGCATGGCAGCAACACATGACAACACAGCATGGCAGCAACACATGACAACACAGCATGGCAGCAACGCAACATGACGACACAGCATGGCAGCAACACATGAAGACACAGCATGGCAGCAACACAACATGACAACACAGCATGGCAGCAACACATGACAACATAGCATGGCAGCAACGCAACATGACAACACAGCATGGCAGCAACACATGAAAACACAGCATGGCAGCAACACAACATGACAACACAGCATGGTAGCAACACATGAAAACACAGCATGGCAGCAACGCAACATGAAAACACAGCATGGCAGCAACGCAACATGACAACACAGCATGGTAGCAACACATGACAACACAGCATGGCAGCAACACATGAAAACACAGCATGGCAGCAACACATGACAACACAGCATGGCAGCAACACATGACAACACAGCATGGCAGCAACACATGACAACACAGCATGGCAGCAACACATGACAACACAGCATGGCAGCAACACATGACGACACAGCATGGCAGCAACGCAACATGACGACACAGCATGGCAGCAACACATGAAGACACAGCATGGCAGCAACACAACATGACAACACAGCATGGCAGCAACGCAACATGACAACACAGCATGGCAGCAACACATGAAAACACAGCATGGCAGCAACACAACATGACAACACAGCATGGCAGCAACCCATGACAACACAGCATGGCAGCAACACATGACAACACAGCATGGCAGCAACACATGACAACACAGCATGGCAGCAACACATGAAAACACAGCATGGCAGCAACACATAACACAGCATGGTAGCAACATGACAACACAGCATGGCAGCAACACATGACAACACAGCATGGCAGCAACACATGACAACACAGCATGGTAGCAACACATGACAACACAGCATGGTAGCAACACATGACAACACAGCATGGTAGCAACACATGACAACACAGCATGGTAGCAACACATGACAACACAGCATGGTAGCAACACATGACAACACAGCATGGTAGCAACACATGAAAACACAGCATGGCAGCAACACATGAAAACACAGCATGGCAGCAACACATGAAAACACAGCATGGCAGCAACACATGACAACACAGCATGGCAGCAACACATGACAACACAGCATGGCAGCAACACATGACAACACAGCATGGCAGCAACACATGACGACACAGCATGGCAGCAACGCAACATGACGACACAGCATGGCAGCAACACATGAAGACACAGCATGGCAGCAACACAACATGACAACACAGCATGGCAGCAACACATGACAACACAGCATGGCAGCAACACATGACAACACAGCATGGCAGCAACACATGACAACATAGCATGGCAGCAACGCAACATGACAACACAGCATGGCAGCAACACATGAAAACACATCATGGCAGCAACACATGACAACACAGCATGGCAGCAACGCAACATGACAACACAGCATGGCAGCAACACATGACAACACAGCATGGCAGCAACACAACATGACAACACAGCATGGCAGCAACACAACATGACAACACAGCATGGCAGCAACACATGACAACACAGCATGGCAGCAACACAACATGACAACACAGCATGGCAGCAACACAACATAACAACACAGCATGGCAGCAACACATGAAAACACAGCATGGCAGCAACACATGACAACACAGCATGGCAGCAACCCATGACAACACAGCATGGCAGCAACACATGACAACACAGCATGGCGGCAACACAGCATGGCAGCAACACATGACAGCACAGCATGGTAGCAACACATGACAACACAGCATGGTAGCAAAACATGACAACACAGCCTGGCAGCAAAACATGACAACACAGCATGGCAGCAACACATGACAACACAGCATGGCAGCAACACATGACAACACAGCATGGCAGCAACACAACATGACAACACAGCATGGTAGCAACACATGAAAACACAGCATGGCAGCAACACATGAAAACACAGCATGGCAGCAACACATGAAAACACAGCATGGCAGCAACACAACATGAAAACACAGCATGGCAGCAACACATGACAACACAGCATGGCAGCAACACATGACAACACAGCATGGCAGCAACACATGACAACACAGCATGGCAGCAACACATGACAACACAGCATGGCAGCAACACATGACAACACAGCATGGCAGCAACACATGACGACACAGCATGGCAGCAACGCAACATGACGACACAGCATGGCAGCAACACATGAAGACACAGCATGGCAGCAACACAACATGACAACACAGCATGGCAGCAACGCAACATGACAACACAGCATGGCAGCAACACATGAAAACACAGCATGGCAGCAACACAACATGACAACACAGCATGGCAGCAACCCATGACAACACAGCATGGCAGCAACACATGACAACACAGCATGGCAGCAACACATGACAACACAGCATGGCAGCAACACATGAAAACACAGCATGGCAGCAACACATAACACAGCATGGTAGCAACACATGACAACACAGCATGGCAGCAACACATGACAACACAGCATGGCAGCAACACATGACAACACAGCATGGTAGCAACACATGACAACACAGCATGGTAGCAACACATGACAACACAGCATGGTAGCAACACATGACAACACAGCATGGTAGCAACATGACAACACAGCATGGTAGCAACACATGAAAACACAGCATGGCAGCAACACATGAAAACACAGCATGGCAGCAACACATGAAAACACAGCATGGCAGCAACACATGACAACACAGCATGGCAGCAACACATGACAACACAGCATGGCAGCAACACATGACAACACAGCATGGCAGCAACACATAACAACACAGCATGGCAGCAACGCAACATGACGACACAGCATGGCAGCAACACATGAAGACACAGCATGGCAGCAACACAACATGACAACACAGCATGGCAGCAACACATGACAACACAGCATGGCAGCAACACATGACAACACAGCATGGCAGCAACACATGACAACACAGCATGGCAGCAACGCAACATGACAACACAGCATGGCAGCAACACAACATGACAACACAGCATGGCAGCAACACATGACAACACAGCATGGCAGCAACACAACATGACAACACAGCATGGCAGCAACACAACATAACAACACAGCATGGCAGCAACACATGAAAACACAGCATGGCAGCAACACATGACAACACAGCATGGCAGCAACCCATGACAACACAGCATGGCAGCAACACATGACAACACAGCATGGCGGCAACACAGCATGGCAGCAACACATGACAGCACAGCATGGTAGCAACACATGACAACACAGCATGGTAGCAAAACATGACAACACAGCATGGCAGCAAAACATGACAACACAGCATGGCAGCAACACATGACAACACAGCATGGCAGCAACACATGACAACACAGCATGGCAGCAACACAACATGACAACACAGCATGGCAGCAACACATGACAACACAGCATGGCGCCAACAAAGCATGGCAGCAACACATGACAGCACAGCATGGTAGCAACACATGACAACACAGCATGGTAGCAACACATGACAACACAGCATGGTAGCAACACATGACAACACAGCATGGTAGCACGACATGACAACACAGCATGGCAGCAACACATGACAGCACAGCATGGCAGCAAAACATGACAACACAGCATGGCAGCAACACATGACAACACAGCATGGCAGCAACACATGACAACACAGCATGGCGGCAACACAGCATGGCAGCAACACATGACAGCACAGCATGGTAGCAACACATGACAACACAGCATGGTAGCAACACATGACAACACAGCATGTTAGCAACACATGACAACACAGCATGGTAGCACGACATGACAACACAGCATGGCGGCAACACAGCATGACAGCAACACATGACAACACAGCATGGTAGCAACACATGAAAACACAGCATTGCAGCAACACATGAAAACACAGCATGGCAGCAACACATGACAACACAGCATGGTAGCAACACATGACAACACAGCATGGCAGCAACACATGACAACACAGCATGGCAGCAACACATGACAACAAAGCATGGCAGCAACACATGACAACACAGCATGGCAGCAACGCAACATGACAACACAGCATGGCAGCAACACATGAAGACACAGCATGGCAGCAACACATGACAACACAGCATGGCAGCAACACATGACAACACAGCATGGCAGCAACACATGACAACACAGCATGGCAGCAACGCAACATGACAACACAGCATGGCAGCAACACATGACAACACAGCATGGCGGCAACACAGCATGGCAGCAACACATGACAACACAGCATGGTAGCAACATGACAACACAGCATGGTAGCAAGACATGACAACACAGCATGGTAGCAACACATGACAACACAGCATGTTAGCAACACATGACAACACAGCATGGTAGCAAGACATGACAACACAGCATGGCAGCAACACATGACAACACAGCATGTTAGCAACACATGACAACACAGCATGGTAGCAAGACATGACAACACAGCATGGCAGCAACACATGACAACACAGCATGGTAGCAACACATGACAACACAGCATGGCAGCAACACATGACAACACAGCATGGTAGCAACACATGACAACACAGCATGGCAGCAACACATGACAACACAGCATGGCAGCAACACATGAAAACACAGCATGGCAGCAACACATGAAAACACAGCATGGCAGCAACACATGACAACACAGCATGGCAGCAACACATGACAACACAGCATGGCAGCAACACATTACAACACAGCATGGCAGCAACACATGACAACACAGCATGGCAGCAACACATGACAACACAGCATGGCAGCACATGAAAACACAGCATGGCAGCAACACATGAAAACACAGCATGGCAGCAACACATGAAAACACAGCATGGCAGCAACACATGACAACACAGCATGGCAGCAACACATGAAAACACAGCATGGCAGCAACACATGAAAACACAGCATGGCAGCAACACATGACAACACAGCATGGCAGCAACACATGACAACACAGCATGGCAGCAACACATGACAACACAGCATGGCAGCAACACATGACAACACAGCATGGCAGCAACACATGACGACACAGCATGGCAGCAACGCAACATGACGACACAGCATGGCAGCAACACATGAAGACACAGCATGGCAGCAACACAACATGACAACACAGCATGGCAGCAACACATGACAACACAGCATGGCAGCAACACATGACAACACAGCATGGCAGCAACGCAACATGACAACACAGCATGGCAGCAACACATGAAAACACAGCATGGCAGCAACACAACATGACAACACAGCATGGCAGCAACACATGACAACACAGCATGGCAGCAACACAACATGACAACACAGCATGGCAGCAACACATGATAACACAGCATGGCAGCAACACAACATGACAACACAGCATGGCAGCAACACATGAAGACACAGCATGGCAGCAACACAACATGACAACACAGCATGGCAGCAACACATGACAACACAGCATGGCAGCAACACATGACAACACAGCATGGCAGCAACGCAACATGACAACACAGCATGGCAGCAACACATGAAAACACAGCATGGCAGCAACACAACATGACAACACAGCATGGCAGCAACACATGACAACACAGCATGGCAGCAACACAACATGACAACACAGCATGGCAGCAACACATGACAACACAGCATGGCAGCAACACAACATGACAACACAGCATGGCAGCAACACATGAAAACACAGCATGGCAGCAACACAACATGACAACACAGCATAGCAGCAACACAACATGACAACACAGCATGGCAGCAACACAACATGACAACACAGCATGGCAGCAACACAACATGACAACACAGCATGGCAGCAACACATGACAACACAGCATGGCAGCAACACAACATGACAACACAGCATGGCAGCAACACATGAAAACACAGCATAGCAGCAACACAACATGACAACACAGCATGGCTTCAACACATGACAACACAGCATAGCAGCAACACAACATGACAACACAGCATAGTAGCAACACAACATGACAACACAGCATGGTAGCAACACAACATGACAACACAGCATGGTAGCAACACAACATGACGACACAGCATAGCAGCAACACAACATGACAACACAGCATAGCAGCAACACATGACAACACAGCATGGCAGCAACACAACATGACAACACAGCATGGCAGCAACACATGAAAACACAGCATAGCAGCAACACAACATGACAACACAGCATGGCAGCAACACATGAAAACACAGCATAGCAGCAACACAACATGACAACACAGCATGGCTTCAACACATGACAACACAGCATAGCAGAATCGCAAAATGACAACACAGCATGGTAGCAACACAACATGACAACACAGCATGGTAGCAACACAACATTGTAGCAGCACAAAACATGATACAAACATTATTAAGACAGCACGAAGGGCAAGAAGGTAGAGACAACAACACATGCAAAGTGATTGAAACAAGATGCAAAAAAACACTCAAAGTGGACAGTTTTATCTCAATCTCATCATTCAAAGACTAAATCAAATCAAACTTTATTTTCCACATGCGCCGAATACAGCAAGTGTAGACTTTACCGTGAAATGCTGACTTACAATGTATAGAGTAAAGGATATACATATGAGATGAGTAATGTAGGGTATGTAACCATAAAGTGGCATAGTTTAAAGTGGCTAGTGAAACATGTATTATATAAAGATGACAAGATGCAGTCAATGATATAGAGAACAGTATATACATATACATATGAGATGAGTAATGTAGGGCATGTAAACATTATATTAAGTGGCATTGTTTAAAGTGGCTAGTAATACATTTTTAAAAATCAATTTCTATCCTTTTCCATTATTAAAGTGAGCTGGAGTTGAGTCAGTGGCTGTTTAACAGTCTGATGGCCTTGAGATAGATGCTGATTTTCAGTCTCTCGGTCCCAGCTTTGATGCACCTGTACTGACCTCGCCTTCTGGATGATAGCGGGGTGAACAGGCAGTGGCTCGGGTGGTTGATGTCCTTGTTAGCGAGTTATAACATTTAAATTACTATTTTTATCATCAATAAAGTACCTGAAAACAGGGGAGAAATAATCACGAGTCAACATTTAGTTCAATAAGAAATGACCTCGATCTCCTGCTCATAGATTAAGAGCATTTCGTAGATCACAGATTAACACTTTTAGGCACTACAAAATAAAGTAATCAATATAATGTTTACACATTACTCTCACAATTCGTACCCTTTGACAGATTTGAACTTTAACACAATTATATGAATGTTATCAATCTCTATCAACTAATACTGAATGCATCTTTTTAACCTTAGATGTTTTAAGATCCTCACATACTATGAACTTACTAATACGTTTTAATGTATAACAGGCTATGAATATTTCCTTTAACCTGTCACACATGCTCTGAGGACGCGGCTGGGGATACCGTCTGGGCCTGCAGCCTTGTGAGGGTTAACACATTTCAATGTTTTACTCACGTCGGCTGCAGTGAAGGAGAGTCTGCAGGTTTTGGTTGCGGGCCATGTCAGTGACACTGTATTGTCCTCAAAGCGAGCAAAGAAGTTATATAGTCTGTCTGGGAGCAAGACATCCTGGTCTGCGATGGGTCTGGTTTTCTTTTTGTAATCGGTGATTGACTGTAGACCCTGCCACATACCTCTTTTGTCTGAGCCGTTGAATTGCAACTCTTCTTTGTCTCTATACTGACGCTTAGCTTGTTTGATTGCCTTGCGGAGGGAATAGCTACACTGTTTGTATTCAGTCATGTGTTCCGGTCACCTTGCCCTGGTTAAAAGCAGTGGTTCGCGCTTTCAGTTTCGCACAAATGCTGCCATCAATCCACGGTTTCTAGTTTGGGAATGTTTTAATAGTTGCTGTGGGTACGACATCGCCGATGCACTCGCTCACCGAATCAGCGTATTCGTCAATGTTGTTGTTGGACGCAATGCGGAACATATCCCAATCCACGTGATCGACGCAGTCTTGAAGCGTGGAATCAGATTGGTCGGACTATATACAGGGGGCACCGGTACCGAGTCAATGTGGAAGGGTACAGGCTAGTTGAGGTAATCTGTACATGTAGGTCGGGGCGAAGTGACTATGCACAGGTAACAAACAAACAGCGAGTGGGAGGGTCAATGTAAATTGTCCGGTGACAATTTTATAAATTGTTCAGCATTCTTATGGCTTGGGGGTAGAAGCTGTTGAGGAGCCTTTAGGCTAGACTTGGTGCTCCGGTACCGCTTTCCATGCGTTAGCAGAGAAAACAGTCTATAACTTGAGTGACTGGAGTCTCTGACAATTTTATGGGCTTTCCTCTGACACCGCCAATTATATAGGTCCAGGATGGCAGGAAGCTTGGCCCCAGTGATGTACTGGGCTGTTCACACTACCCTCTTTAGCGCCTTACAGTCAGATGCCGAGCAGTTGCCATGCCAGGCGGTAATGCAACCACAGCATGCTCTCGATGGTGCAGCTGTAGAACCTTTTGAGGATCTAGGTGCCCATGCAAAATCTTTTCAGTCTCCTGAGTGGGAAAAGGTTTTGTAGTGCCCTCTTCACGACTGGATTGGTATGTTTGAATCATGATAGTTTGTTGGTGATGTGGACACCAAGGAAGTTGAAACTCTCAACCCGCTCCACTACAGCCCCGTCGATGTTGATGGGAACCTGTTTGGCCCTCCTCTTCCTATAGTCCATGATCAGCTCTTTTGTCTTGCTCACATTGAGAGAGAGGTTGTTGTCCTGGCACCACACTGCCGGTTCTCTGACCTACTCCCTATAGGCCGTCTCATCGGCCTACCACTGTTGTGTCGTCAGCAAACTTAATGATGGTGTTGGAGTCATGTTTGGCCATGCAGTCGTGGATGAACAGGGAATACAGGAGGGGACTAAGTACACACCCCTGAGGGGCCCCAGTGTTAAGGATCAGCGTGGCAGATTGTTGTTGCCTACTTTTATCACCTTGGGGCGGCACATCAGGTAGTCCAGGATCCAGCTGCAGAGGGAGGTGTTTAGTCCCAGGGTCCTTAGATTATTATTATTATTGATGATGAGCTTTGAGGGCACTATGGTGTTGGACGCTGAGCTGTAGTCGATGAACAGCATTCTCACATAGATGTTCCTTTTGTCCAGGTGACAAAGGGCAGTGTGGAGTGTGGTTGAGATTGCGTCATCTCTGGATCTGTTTGGGCGATCTGTTATGCAAATTGGAGTGGGTCTAGGGCGTCCGGGAGGATGCTGTTGATGTGAGCCATGACCAGCCTTTCAAGCACTTCATGGCTACTTACGTGAGTGCCATGGGGCGGTAATCATTTAGGCAGGTTAGCTTCGCTTCCTTGGGCACAGGGACTATGGTGATCTGCTTGAAACATGTAGGTATTACAGACTCGTCAGGGAGAGGTTGAAAATGTCAGTGAAGACACTTGACAGTTGGTCCGCGCATGCTTTAAGTACCCGTCCTGGTAATCCATCTGGCCCTGCGGCTTTGTGAATGTTGACCTGTTTTATGGTTTTGTTCACATCGGCTACCGAGAGTGTTATCACACAGTCACCCAGGCCATTATCACACAGTCACCCAGGCCATTATCACACAGTCACCCAGGCCATTATCACACAGTCACCCAGGCCATTATCACACAGTCACCTAGGCCATTATCACACAGTCACCCAGGCCATTATCACACAGTCACCTAGGCCATTATCACACAGTCACCCAGGCCATTATCACACAGTCACCTAGGCCATTATCACACAGTCACCCAGGCCATTATCACACAGTCACCAAGGCCATTATCACACAGTCACCCAGGCCATTATCACACAGTCACCCAGGCCATTATCACACAGTCACCCAGGCCATTATCACACAGTCACCCAGGCCATTATCACACAGTCACCCAGGCCATTATCACACAGTCACCCAGGCCATTATCACACAGTCACCCAGGCCATTATCACACAGTCACCCAGGCCATTATCACACAGTCACCTAGGCCATTATCACACAGTCACCTAGGCCATTATCACACAGTCACCCAGGCCATTATCACACAGTCACCCAGGCCATTATCACACAGTCACCCAGGCCATTATCACACAGTCACCCAGGCCATTATCACACAGTCACCTAGGCCATTATCACACAGTCACCCATGCCATTATCACACAGTCACCCAGGCCATTATCACACAGTCACCCAGGCCATTATCACACAGTCACCTAGGCCATTATCACACAGTCACCCAGGCCATTATCACACAGTCACCCAGGCCATTATCACACAGTCACCCAGGCCATTATCACACAGTCACCTAGGCCATTATCACACAGTCACCTAGGCCATTATCACACAGTCACCCAGGCCATTATCACACAGTCACCTAGGCCATTATCACACAGTCACCTAGGCCATTATCACACAGTCACCTAGGCCATTATCACACAGTCACCCAGGCCATTATCACACAGTCACCCAGGCCATTATCACACAGTCACCCAGGCCATTATCACACAGTCACCTAGGCCATTATCACACAGTCACCCAGGCCATTATCACACAGTCACCCAGGCCATTATCACACAGTCACCCAGGCCATTATCACACAGTCACCTAGGCCATTATCACACAGTCACCCAGGCCATTATCACACAGTCACCTAGGCCATTATCACACAGTCACCCAGGCCATTATCACACAGTCACCCAGGCCATTATCACACAGTCATCTAGGCCAGTATCACACAGTCACCCAGGTCATTATCACACAGTCACCCAGGCCATTATCACACAGTCACCCAGGCCATTATCACACAGTCACCCAGGCCATTATCACACAGTCACCCAGGCCATTATCACACAGTCACCCAGGCCATTATCACACAGTCACCCAGGCCATTATCACACAGTCACCCAGGTCATTATCACACAGTCACCTAGGCCATTATCACACAGTCACCTAGGCCATTATCACACAGTCACCCAGGCCATTATCACACAGTCACCCAGGCCATTATCACACAGTCACCCAGGCCATTATCACACAGTCACCTAGGCCATTATCACACAGTCACCCAGGCCATTATCACACAGTCACCCAGGCCATTATCACACAGTCACCCAGGCCATTATCACACAGTCACCTAGGCCATTATCACACAGTCACCCAGGCCATGATCACACAGTCACCTAGGCCATTATCACACAGTCACCCAGGCCATTATCACACAGTCACCCAGGCCATTATCACACAGTCATCTAGGCCAGTATCACACAGTCACCCAGGTCATTATCACACAGTCACCCAGGCCATTATCACACAGTCACCCAGGTCATTATCACACAGTCACCGAGGCCATTATCACACAGCCACCCAGGCCATTATCACACAGTCACCCAGGCCATTATCACACAGTCACCCAGGCCATTATCACACAGTCACCCAGGCCATTATCACACAGTCACCCAGGCCATTATCACACAGTCACCCAGGTCATTATCACACAGTCACCTAGGCCATTATCACACAGTCACCTAGGCCATTATCACACAGTCACCCAGGCCATTATCACACAGTCACCTAGGCCATTATCACACAGTCACCTAGGCCATTATCACACAGTCACCTAGGCCATTATCACACAGTCACCCAGGCCATTATCACACAGTCACCCAGGCCATTATCACACAGTCACCCAGGCCATTATCACACAGTCACCTAGGCCATTATCACACAGTCACCCAGGCCATTATCACACAGTCACCCAGGCCATTATCACACAGTCACCCAGGCCATTATCACACAGTCACCTAGGCCATTATCACACAGTCACCCAGGCCATTATCACACAGTCACCAAGGCCATTATCACACAGTCACCCAGGCCATTATCACACAGTCACCCAGGCCATTATCACACAGTCATCTAGGCCAGTATCACACAGTCACCCAGGTCATTATCACACAGTCACCCAGGCCATTATCACACAGTCACCCAGGTCATTATCACACAGTCACCCAGGCCATTATCACACAGTCACCCAGGCCATTATCACACAGTCACCCAGGCCATTATCACACAGTCACCCAGGCCATTATCACACAGTCACCCAGGCCATTATCACACAGTCACCCAGGCCATTATCACACAGTCATCCAGAACAGCTGGTGCTCTCGTGCATGCTTCAGTGTTGCTTGCCTCGAAGTGAGCATAAAAGGAATTTAGCTCGTCTGGTAGGTTCGCGTCACTGGGCAGCTTGCATCTGGGTTTCCTTTTTCTAGTCCGTAATAGTTTTCAAACACCTGCCACATCTGACAAGCGTCAGAGCCGGTGTAGTAGGATTCAATCTTAGTCCTGTATTGACGCTTTGCTTGTTTGATGGTTCGTCTGAGGGCATAGCGGGATTTCTTATAAGAGTCCGGATTAGTCCTTGAAGTGGCAGCTCTAGCCTTTAGTTCGATGCGGATGTTGCCTGTAATCAATGGTTGGGATATGTACGTACGGTCACTGTGGGGATGACGTCATCGATGCACTTATTGATGAAACTGATGACTGAGGTGGTGGACTCCTCAATGCCATTGGATTAATCCCTGAACATATTCCAGTCTTTGTTGAAACAGTCCAGTAGTTTAGCGTCCGCTTCATCTGACTACTTCCATATTGACCGAGTCACTGGTATTTCCTGCCTTAGTTTGCGTTTGTAAGCAGGTATCAGGAGGATATAATGATGGTATATATTGCCAAATGGAGGACGGGGGAGAGCTTTGTATGCATCTCTGTGTGTGGAGTAAAGGTGGCGTAGGATTTTTTTCCCCACTGGATTGCACATGTGACGTGCTGGTAAAAATCTGGTAAAAACTGATTTAAGTTTGCCTGCATTAAAGTCCCCGGCCACTAGGAGCGCCACTTCTGGTTGAGCATTTTCTTCTTTGCTTTTGGCCTTTTAGAGTTGGATGAGTCTTACTGCCAGCTTTGCTTTGTGGTGGTAAATAGACGGCTACAAATAATACAGATGAGAACTCTCTTAGAAGATAGTGGTCCTTCTGTAGCTCAGTTGGTAGAACATGGCGCTTGTAACGCCAGGGTAGTGGGTTCGATCCCCGGGACCACCGATACGTAGAATGTATGCACACATGACTGTAAGTCGCTTTGGATAAAAGCGTCTGCTAAATGGCATATATTATTATTATATTATTATTATAGTGTGGTAGACAACTTGTCATAAGGTACTTTACAATCATGGACACTCGTTTTGTGCTGATACCATGTTGTGCTGCTGCCATGTTGTGTTGCTACCATGTTGTTGTCATGTTGTGTTGCTGTCATGCTGTGTTGTCATGTGTGTGCTGCCTTGCTATGGTGTCGTCTTAGGTCTCTATGAAGTGTTGTGGTGTCCCTCTTGTCGTGATGTGTGTTTTGTTCTATATTTTTAATTTTTAATTCCTGTCCCTGCAGGAGGCCTTTTGCCTTTTTGGTAGACTGTCATTGTAAAATAAGAATTTGTTCTCAACTGACTTGCCTAGTAAATAAGGGTAACATAAAAATAAAACATTAACAGGTACCTCATGAAAGGTAATACATTTGAGGATGAATTAAACTAGTTTTCAGACACATCAGAAATGTTGTTTTCCAGACTGGATGTTCACAGATAAAACATGTGTCACTGGGCTTTTAGAGATGAACGTACGTAATGTGTATTTACAGTGTCTGACTCACTGTTTCTCTGCCTGTATCCTCGGCCCATTTGCTTATCTACTGGTGTGTTTCAGGGGAAGGCGGGGGGACATAAGTGGCGATGAGTCACCAGTCTTTTTGTGACACAAACACACACCAGTAGATACGCCAATGGTGCTGAGGACACAGGCAGAGAAACCTCAGAGGGAGAGAGTGAGGAGACCAGAGAAGAGTTGAGGAAGAAGAGCAAATCAAATCAAATGTATTTGTCACATCCCAGTTCTGTTATCCAGAAGCTCTTTTCGGTCATAAGAGACGGTAGCAGCAACATTATGTACAAAACAAGTTACGAACAATACGAAAAAACAAACAAAAAAATTAGCATGGAGGGCTGCCGATAAAACGGCAGCCCTCCCATCCAGCGCCAGTTTAGCAGAGGAGGAGAGGAGAGGAAGAAGAGGAAGGAGGAGTAGAGGAAGAGAGGAGAAGGAGGAAGGGCAGAGGAGAGGAAGGAGGAGCAGAGGAAGAGAGGAGAAGGAGGAAGGGCAGAGGAGAGGAAGAAGAGGAAGGAGGAGTAGAGGAAGAGAGGAGAAGGAGGAAGGGCAGAGGAGAGGAAGGAGGAGCAGGAGAGAGGAGAAGGAGGAAGGGCAGAGGAGAGGAAGAAGAGGAAGGAGGAGTAGAGGAAGAGAGGAGAAGGAGGAAGTGCAGAGGAGAGGAAGAAGAGGAAGGAGGAGTAGACGAAGAGAGGAGAAGGAGGAAGGGCAGAGGAGAGGAAGAAGAGGAAGGAGAAGGAAGGGCAGAGGAGAGGAAGAAGAGGAAGGAGGAGTAGACGAAGAGAGGAGAAGGAGGAAGGGCAGAGGAGAGGAAGAAGAGGAAGGAGGAGGAAGGGCAGAGGAGAGGAAGAAGAGGAAGGAGGAGTAGACGAAGAGAGGAGAAGGAGGAAGGGCAGAGGAGAGGAAGAAGAGGAATGAGGAGTAGACGAAGAGAGGAGAAGGAGGAAGGGCAGAGGAGAGGAAGAAGAGGAAGGAGGAGCAGGAAAGAGGAGAAGGAGGAAGGGCAGAGGAGAGGAAGAAGAGGAAGGAGGAGTAGAGGAAGAGAGGAGAAGGAGGAAGTGCAGAGGGGAGGAAGAAGAGGAAGGAGGAGTAGAGGAAGAGAGAAGGAAGAAGGGCAGAGGAGAGGAAGAAGAGGAAGGAGGAGGAAGGGCAGAGGAGAGGAAGAAGAGGAAGGAAGAGTAGAGGGAGAGGAAGAAGAGGAAGGAGGAGGAAGGGCAGAGGAGAGGAAGAAGAGGAAGGAGGAGTAGACGAAGAGAGGAGAAGGAGGAAGGGCAGAGGAGAGGAAGAAGAGGAATGAGGAGTAGACGAAGAGAGGAGAAGGAGGAAGGGCAGAGGAGAGGAAGAAGAGGAAGGAGGAGTAGACGAAGGGAGGAGAAGGAGGAAGGGCAGAGGAGAGGAAGAAGAGGAAGGAGGAGGAAGGGCAGAGGAGAGGAAGAAGAGGAAGGAGGAGTAGACGAAGAGAGGAGAAGGAGGAAGGGCAGAGGAGAGGAAGAAGAGGAAGGAGGAGTAGACGAAGAGAGGAGAAGGAGCAAGGGCAGAGGAGAGGAAGAAGAGGAAGGATTAGGAGGAGAGAGGAGAAGGAGGAAAGGCAGAGGAGAGGGAGGAGTAGACGAAGAGAGGAGAAGGAGGAAGGGCAGAGGAGAGGAAGAAGAGGAAGGAGGAGTAGACGAAGAGAGGAGAAGGACGAAGGGCAGAGGAGAGGAAGAAGAGGAAGGAGGAGTAGACGAAGAGAGGAGAAGGAGGAAGGGCAGAGGAGAGGAAGAAGAGGAAGGAGGAGCAAGGGCAGAGGAGAGGAAGAAGAGGAAGGAGGAGGAGGAGAGAGGAGAAGGAGGAAGGGCAGAGGAGAGGAAGAAGAGGAAGGAGGAGTAGACGAAGAGAGGAGAAGGAGGAAGGGCAGAGGAGAGGAAGAAGAGGAAGGAGGAGTAGACGAAGAGAGGAGAAGGAGGAAGGGCAGAGGAGAGGAAGAAGAGGAAGGAGGAGTAGACGAAGAGAGGAGAAGGAGGAAGGGCAGAGGAGAGGAAGAAGAGGAAGGAGGAGTAGACGAAGAGAGGAGAAGGAGCAAGGGCAGAGGAGAGGAAGAAGAGGAAGGAGGAGGAGAGAGGAGAAGGAGGAAGGGCAGAGGAGAGGAAGAAGAGGAAGGAGGAGTAGACGAAGAGAGGAGAAGGAGGAAGGGCAGAGGAGAGGAAGAAGAGGAAGGAGGAGTAGACGAAGAGAGGAGAAGGAGGAAGGGCAGAGGAGAGGAAGAAGAGGAAGGAGGAGTAGACGAAGAGAGAAGGAGGAAGGGCAGAGGAGAGGAAGAAGAGGAAGGAGGAGTAGACGAAGAGAGGAGAAGGAGGAAGGGCAGAGGAGAGGAAGAAGAGGAAGGAGGAGTAGACGAAGAGAGGAGAAGGAGGAAGGGCAGAGGAGAGGAAGAAGAGGAAGGAGGAGTAGACGAAGAGAGAAGGAGGAAGGGCAGAGGAGAGGAAGAAGAGGAAGGAGGAGTAGACGAAGAGAGGAGAAGGAGGAAGGGCAGAGGAGAGGAAGAAGAGGAAGGAGGAGTAGACGACGAAGAGAGGAGAAGGAGGAAGGGCAGAGGAGAGGAAGCTCTCTACACATGATTTACTGATGCTACTAGGCCAGTATTTAGTTTGCAACAGCTGGGTGTCTGTGGGTTTTTGCTCCTCCTTGTACTTGATTGATGAATTAAGGTCACTAATTAGTAAAGAACTCACCTGGTTGTCTAGGCCTTAATTGAAAGGGAAAAACCAGCACATACCCGGCCCTCTGTGGAGTTTGACCCTCCTGATCTAACCCTCTCCGACCCGTGCAATAATGTTGCTGTTTGGGTTTTTAAACTCCACCGTGCGTCGAGAATAAACATGACGAGACTGACAGTTTCTCTGTTCCAGGTGAAATTATAATGGATATATCCAAATAAATGTAGATCGAAACTAAGGTCATTTCAGCTGCTTGATGTGATTGTGTGTTAGCTTGGCCACCGTTAGCTAGCAAATGAGCAGCTTGCCTGCATAAGTAACTAGCCTGCATAACTAAATGCCAATAATTTGTTCATATTTATACATTTATAAAATCATAAAAAAAGGACATTTACATTTTAGTCAGTTAGCAGACACTCTTATCCAGAGTGACTTTATCTTAAAACAGACAACACATCACATCAGTACATTTTCGCACAACAAAGTAGTTCTCTGCAAAGTCAGTGAGAGTTGCGCCGTAATTTAAGATACTCTTCAAGGAGATAGATTTTCAGACCTTTTACAGGAAGAGATCCTATCTTTCATCATTTTACTGTAGATTTTTTTTTAAATTAACGACCAGGTCAAAACATCTCAATAGACTTAAGGACCTTCTTCCGGCGCCGACAGAGATGGCCGCCTCGATTCGCGTTCCTAGAAAACTATGCAGTATGTTGTTATTTTTATGTATTATTTCTTACATTGTTACCCCAGGTAATCTTAGGTTTTATTACATACAGTTGGGAGGAACTATTGGATATACAGTGCCTTGCGAAAGTATTCGGCCCCCTTGAACTTTGCGACCTTTTGCCACATTTCAGGCTTCAAACATAAAGATATAAAACTGTATTTTTTTGTGAAGAATCAACAACAAGTGGGACACAATTATGAAGTGGAACGACATTTATTGGATATTTCAAACTTTGTTAACAAATCAAAAACTGAAAAATTGGGCGTGCAAAATTATTCAGCCCCTTTACTTTCAGTGCAGCAAACTCTCTCCAGAAGTTCAGTGAGGATCTCTGAATGATCCAATGTTGACCTAAATGACTAATGATGATAAATACAATCCACCTGTGTGTAATCAAGTCTCCGTATAAATGCACCTGTACTGTGATAGCCTCAGAGGTCCGTTAAAAGCGCAGAGAGCATCATGAAGAACAAGGAACACACCAGGCAGGTCCGAGATACTGTTGTGAAGAAGTTTAAAGACGGATTTGGATACAAAAAGATTTCCCAAGCTTTAACCATCCAAAGGAGCACTGTGCAAGCGATAATATTGAAATGGAAGGAGTATCAGACCACTAAAAAATCTACCAAGACCTGGCCGTCCCTCTAAACTTTCAGCTCATACAAGAAGAAGACTGATCAGAGATGCAGCCAAGAGGCCCATGATCACTCTGGATGAACTGCAGAGATCTACAGCTGAGGTGGGAGACTCTGTCCATAGGACAACAAATATTGCACAAATCTGGCCTTTATGGAAGAGTGGCAAGAAGAAAGCCATTTCTTAAAGATATCCATAAAAAGTGTCATTTAAAGCTTGCCACAAGCCACCTGGGAGACACACCAAACATGTGGAAGAAGGTGCTTTGGTTAGATGAAACAAAAATTGAACTTTTTGGCAACAATGCAAACATTATGTTTGGCGTAAAAGCAACACAGGCCATCACCCTGAACACACCATCCCCACTGTCAAACATGGTGGTGGCAGCATCATGGTTTGGGCCTGCTTTTCTTCAGCAGGGACAGGGATGATGGTTAAAATTGATGGGAAGATGGATGGAGCCAAATACAGGACCATTCTGGAAGAAATCCTGATGGAGTCTGCAAAAGACCTGAGAGTGGGACGGAGATTTGTCTTCCAACAAGACAATGATCCAAACATAAAGCAAAATCTACAATTGAATGGTTCAACAATAAACATATCCAGGTGTTAGAATGGCCAAGTCAAAGTCCAGACCTGAATCCAATCGAGAATCTGTGGAAAGAACTGAAAACTGCTGTTCACAAATGCTCTCCATCCAACCTCACTGAGCTCGAGCTGTTTTGCAAGGTGGAATGGGAAAAAATGTCAGTCTCTCGATGTGCAAAACTGATAGAGACATACCCCAAGCGACTTACAGCTGTAATCACAGCAAAAGGTGGCGCTACAAAGTATTAACTTAAGGGGGCTGAATAATTTTGCATGCCCAATTTTTCAGTTTTTGATTTGTTAAAAAAGTTTGAAATATCCAATAAATGTCGTTCCACTTCATGATTGTGTCCCACTTGTTGTTGATTCTTCGCAAAAAAATACAGTTTTATATCTTTATGTTTGAAGCCTGAAATGTGGCAAAAGGTCGCAAAGTTCAAGGGGGCCGAATACTTTCGCAAGGCACTGTAAGAGCAAAGTCAACTTACCAACATTACGACCAGGAATACGACTTTCCCGAAGCCGATCCTCTGTTTGGCCACCCAGGACAATGTATCGGATCCCAGCCGGCGACCAAAAACAACGAAGCCGTAGAAGGGGCAGACGGAGTGGTCTTCTGGTCAGGCTCCGTAGACGGGCACATCGCGCACCGCTCCCGAGTATACTACTCGCCAATATCTCTTGACAACAAGATAGACAAAATCCGTGCAAAGGTAGCCTTCAAGAGAGACATCAGAGACTGTAACGTTCTTTGTTTCACAGAAACATGGCTCACTCGAGACATGCTATCGGAAGTCGGGACAGCCAGCGGGTTTCTTCACGCTTCATGCCGACAGAAGCAAGAATCTTTCTGGCAAGAAGAAAGGCGGGGGGTGTATGCCTTATGATTAATGAGACGTGGTGTGATCATAACAACATACAGGAACTCATGTCCTTGTGTTAACCTGACTTAGAATTCTTCACAATCAGATGCCGAGCGCATTATCTACCTTGAGAATTATCTTCAATTATAATCACAGCCGCATATAACACTCCCAAGCAGACACATCGATGGCCCTGAAGAAACTTAATTTGAATCTATGTAAAATGGAAACCACATATCCTGCATTTATTCTAGCTGGGGATTTTAGGAAGGCTAATCTGAAAACAAGGCTCCCTAAATTCTATCAGCATATCGATTTTGCTACCAGGGCCGGCAAAACCCTAGATAATTGTTATTCTAACTCCTGCGACGCATATAAGGCCCTCCCCCGCCCTCCTTTCGGAAAAGCTGACCACGACTTTTGTTGCTCCCTGCCTATATACAGAAACCAAAACAGGAAGTTCCCGCGCTCAGGTCCGACCAATCGTATTCCACACTTCAAGTTTGCTTCAATCATGCTTCAATCATGTGGCCTGGAATATATCCTATTCTCGCTATACACCAAGTCACTTGGCTCTGTCATAACCTCACATGGTCTCTCCTATCATTGCTATGCAGACGACACACAATTAATCTTCTCCTTTCCCCCTTCTGATGACCAGGTGGCGAATCGCATCTCTGCATGTCTGGCAGACATATCAGTGTGGATGACGGATCACCACCTCAAGCTGAACCTCGGCAAGACGGAGCTGCTCTTCCTCCCGGGGAAGGACTGCCCGTTCCATGATCTCGCCATCACGGTTGACAACTCCATTGTGTCCTCCTCCCAGAGCACTAAGAACCTTGGCGTGATCCTGGACAACACCCTGTCGTTCTCAACTAACATCAAGGCGGTGGCCCGTTCCTGTAGGTTCATGCTCTACAACATCCGCAGAGTACGACCCTGCCTCACACAGGAAGCGGCGCAGGTCCTAATCCAGGCACTTGTCATCTCCCATCTGGACTACTGCAACTCGCTGTTGGCTGGGCTCCCTGCCTGTGCCATTACACCCCTACAACTCATCCAGAACGCCGCAGCCCGTCTGGTGTTCAACCTTCCCAAGTTCTCTCACGTCACCCCGCTCCTCCGCTCTCTCCACTGGCTTCCAGTTGAAGCTCGCATCTGCTACAAGACCATGGTGCTTGCCTACGGAGCTGTGAGGGGAACGGCACCTCAGTACCTCCAGGCTCTGATCAGGCCCTACACCCAAACAAGGGCACTGCGTTCATCCACCTCTGCTGCTCGCCTCCCTACCACTGAGGAAGTACAGTTCCCGCTCAGCCCAGTCAAAACTGTTCGCTGCTCTGGCCCCCCAATGGTGGAACAAACTCCCTCACGACGCCAGGACAGCGGAGTCAATCACCACCTTCTGGAGACACCTGAAACCCCACCTCTTTAAGAAATACCTAGGATAGGATAAGTAATCCTTCTCACCCCCCTTTAAGATTTAGATGCACTATTGTAAAGTGACTATTCTACTGGATGTCATAAGGTGAATGCACCAATTTGTAAGTCGCTCTGGATAAGAGCGTCTGCTAAATGACTTAAATGTAAATGTAAATGTAATAATGTTCCGCATTGCGTCAAACAACAACATTGATGAATACGCTGATTCGGTGAGCAGGTTTAATAGCATAGCTAGCACAGTTTAATACCCACAGCGACTATTACCGTGGATTGATGGCAGCATTCGAGCAAAACTGAAATCGCAAAACACTGCTTTTAATCAGGGCAAGGTGACCGGAAACATGACGGAATACAAAACAGTGTAGCTATTCCCGCCACAAGGCAATCAAACAAGCTAAGCGTCAGTTTAGAGACAAAGTAGAATCGCAATTGAACGACTCAGACACGAGAGGTACGTGGCAGGGTCTACAGTCAATCATTGACTATAAAAGGAAAACCAGCCCCGTCGCAGACCAGGATGTCCTGCTCCCAGACAGACTATATAACTTCTTTGCTCGCTTTGAGGACAATACAGTGTCACTGACACGGCCCGCTACCAAAAGCTGAATCTACTATTCATTATAAAACTCTACTATTCATTATAAAACTCTACTGTTCATTATATAACTCTACTGTTCATTATGAATCTACTATTCATTATATAACTCTACTATCCATTATAAAACTCTACTGTTCATTATAAAACTATACTGTTCATTATATAACTCTACTGTTCATTATAAATCTACTATCCATTATAAAACTCTACTGTTCATTATAAAACTCTACTGTGCACTGTTCATTATAAAACTCTACTGTTCATTATATAACTCTACTGTTCATTATAAAACTCTACTGTTCATTATATAACTATACTGTTCATTATATAACTCTACTGTTCATTATAAAACTCTACTGTTCATTATATAACTCTACTGTTCATTATATAACTCTACTGTTCATTATATAACTCTACTGTTCATTATATAACTCTACTGTTCATTATAAAACTCTACTGTTCATTATATAACTCTACTGTTCATTATAAAACTACTATTCATTATAAAACTACTATCCATTATAAAAACTCTACTGTTCATTAAATAACTCTACTCTTTATTATAAAACTCTACTGTGCACAGTTCATTATATAACTCTACTGTTCATTATATAACTCTACTGTTCATTATAGAACTCTACTGTTCATTATATAACTCTACTGTTCATTATAAAACTCTACTGTTCATTATATAACTCTACTGTTCATTATGAATCTACTATTCATTATATAACTCTACTATCCATTATAAAACTCTACTGTTCATTATAAAACTCTACTGTTCATTATATAACTCTACTGTTCATTATAAATCTACTATCCATTATAAAACTCTACTGTTCATTATAAAACTCTACTGTGCACTGTTCATTATATAACTCTACTGTTCATTATATAACTCTACTGTTCATTATATAACTCTACTGTTCATTATATAACTCTACTGTTCATTATAAAACTCTACTGTTCATTATAAAACTCTACTGTTCATTATATAACTCTACTGTTCATTATATAACTCTACTGTTCATTATAAAACTCTACTGTTCATTATAAAACTCTACTGTTCATTATATAACTCTACTGTTCATTATAAATGTACTATTCATTATATAACTCTACTGTTCATTATAAAACTACTATCCATTATAAAACTCTACTGTTCATTAAATAACTCTACTCTTTATTATAAAACTCTACTGTGCACAGTTCATTATATAACTCTACTGTTCATTATATAACTCTACTGTTCATTATAGAACTCTACTGTTCATTATATAACTCTACTGTCCATTATAAAACTCTACTGTTCATTATATAACTCTACTGTTCATTATAAATCTACTATCCATTATATAACTCTACTGTTCATTATAAAACTCTACTGTTCATTATAAATTGTGCACTATTCATCATATAACTCTACCATTCATTATAAAACTCTACTGTTCATTACAAAACTCTACTGTTCATTATATAACTCTACGGTTCATTAGAAAACTCTACTGTTCATTAGAAAACTCTACTGTTCATTAGAAAACTCTACAGAGCACTGTTCATTATATAACTCTACTGTTCATTATGAATCTACTATTCATTATATAACTCTACTGTTCATTATAAAACTCTACTGTTCATTATAAATCTACTATTCCTTATAAAACTCTACTGTTCATTATAAAACTATACTGTTCATTATAAAACTCTACTGTTCATTATATAACTCTACTGTTCATTATAAAACTCTACTATTCATTTTATAACTCTACTGTTCATTATATAACTCTACTGTTCATTATATAACTATACTGTTCATTATATAACTCTACTGTTCATTATACATCTACTATTCATTATAAAACTCTACTGTTCATTATAAAACTCTACTGTTCATTATAAATCTACTATTCCTTATAAAACTCTACTGTTCATTATAAAACTCTACTGTTCATTATACAACTCTACTGTTCATTATATAACTCTACTGTTCATTATAAAACTTTACTATTCATTTTATAACTCTACTGTTCATTATATAACTCTACTGTTCATTATAAAATCTACTATATATATATATAACTCTACTGTTCATTATAAAACTCTACTGTTCATTATAAAACTCTACTGTGCACTGTTCATTATATAACTCTACTGTTCATTGTGAATCTACTATTCATTATAAAATTATACTGTGCACTGTTCATTAGAAATCTAATAGTCATTAAATAACTCTACTATTCATTATATAACTCTACTGTTCATTATATAACTCTACTGTTCATTATATAACTCTACTGTTCATTATAAAAACTCTACTGTTCATTATAAAACTCTACTGTTCATTATATAACTCTACTGTTCATTATATAACTCTACTGTTCATTATATAACTCTACTGTTCATTATAAAACTCTACTGTTCATTATAAAACTCTACTGTTCATTATAAAACTCTACTGTTCATTATATAACTCTACTGTTCATTATAAAACTCTACTGTTCATTATATAACTCTACTGTTCATTATAAAACTCTACTGTTCATTATAAAACTCTACTGTTCATTATAAAACTCTACTGTTCATTATAAAACTCTACTGTTCATTATAAAACTCTACTGTGCACTGTTCATTATAAAACTCTACTGTTCATTATATAACTCTACTGTTCATTATAAAACTCTACTGTTCATTATATAACTATACTGTTCATTATATAACTCTACTGTTCATTATAAAACTCTACTGTTCATTATAAAACTCTACTGTTCATTATAAAACTCTACTGTGCACTGTTCATTATAAAACTCTACTGTTCATTATATAACTCTGCTGTTCATTATAAAACTCTACTGTTCATTATATAACTCTACTGTTCATTATATAACTCTACTGTTCATTATAAAACTCTACTGTTCATTATATAACTCTACTGTTCATTATAAATGTACTATTCATTATATAACTCTACTGTGCACTGTTCATTATATAACTCTACTGTTCATTATAAAACTCTACTGTTCATTATATAACTCTACTGTTCATTATAAATGTACTATTCATTATACAACTCTACTGTGCACTGTTCATTATAAAACTCTACTGTTCATTATATAACTCTACTGTTCATTATATAACTCTACTGTTCATTATATAACTCATTATAAAACTCTACTGTTCATTATAAAACTCTACTGTTCATTATAAAACTCTACTGTTCATTATATATATTATATAACTCTACTGTTCATTATATAACTCTACTGTTCATTATATAACTCTACTGTTCATTATAAAACTCTACTGTTCATTATATAACTCTACTGTTCATTATAAAACTACTATCCATTATAAAACTGTTCATTATATAACTCTACTGTTCATTATAAAACTGTTCATTATATAACTCTACTGTTCATTATAAAACTCTACTGTTCATTATATAACTCTACTGTTCATTATAAAACTGTACTATTCATTATATAACTCTACTGTGCATTATAGAATCTACTGTTCATTATATAAACTCTATAAAACTACTGTTCATTATAAAACTCTACTGTTCATTATATAACTCTACTGTTCATTATAAATCTACTTATATAAAACTCTACTGTTCATTATAAAACTCTACTGTTCATTATAAAACTCTACTGTTCATTATATAACTCTACTGTTCATTATATAACTCTACTGTTCATTATAAAACTCTACTGTTCATTATAAAACTCTACTGTTCATTATAAAACTCTACTGTTCATTATAAAACTCTACTGTTCATTATAAACTCTACTGTTCATTATAAACTCTACTGTTCATTATAAACTCTACTGTTCATTATAAAACTCTACTGTTCATTATAAAACTCTACTGTTCATTATAAACTCTACTGTTCATTATAAAACTCTACTGTTCATTATAAAACTCTACTGTTCATTATATAACTCTACTGTTCATTATAAAACTCTACTGTTCATTATATAACTCTACTGTTCATTATTATAAACTCTACTGTTCATTATATAACTCTACTGTTCATTATAAATGTACTATTCATTATATAACTCTACTGTTCATTATTCATTATATAACTCTACTGTTCATTATAAAACTCTACTGTTCATTATAAAACTAACTTATATAACTACTGTTCATTATAAAACTCTACTGTTCATTAGAAAACTTATGTTCAACTCTAACTATAAGCACTGTTCATTATAAAACTCTACTGTTCATTATAAACTCTACTGTTCATTATATAACTCTACTGTTCATTATAAAACTCTACTGTTCATTATAAAACTCTACTGTTCATTATAAAACTCTACTGTTCATTATATAACTCTACTGTTCATTATATAACTCTACTGTTCATTATAAAACTCTACTGTTCATTATAAAACTATACTGTTCATTATATAACTCTACTGTTCATTATAAATGTACTGTTCATTATAAAACTCTAAAATCTACTATTCCTTATAAAACTGCTACTGTTCATTATATAACTCTACTGTTCATTATAAAACTCTACTGTTCATTATATAACTCTACTGTTCATTATAAATGTACTATTCATTATACAACTCTACTGTTCATTATATAACTGTTCATTATAAAACTCTACTGTTCATTATATAACTCTACTGTTCATTATAAAACTACTGTTCATTATAAAACTCTACTACTGTTCATTATATAACTCTACTGTTCATTATAAAACTATTATTATAAAATTATACTAACTGTTCATTATAAAACTCTACTATTCATTATATAACTCTACTGTTCATTATATAACTCTACTGTTCATTATATAACTCATTATAAAACTCTACTGTTCATTATAAAACTCTACTGTTCATTATAAAACTCTACTGTTCATTATATAACTCTACTGTTCATTATATAACTCTACTGTTCATTATAAAACTCTACTGTTCATTATAAAACTCTACTGTTCATTATAAAACTCTACTGTTCATTATAAAACTCTACTGTTCATTATAAAACTCTACTGTTCATTATATAACTCTACTGTTCATTATATAACTCTACTGTTCATTATAAAACTCTACTGTTCATTATAAAACTCTACTGTTCATTATAAACTCTACTGTTCATTATAAAACTCTACTGTTCATTATAAAACTCTACTGTTCATTATATAACTCTACTGTTCATTATAAAACTCTACTGTTCATTATATAACTCTACTGTTCATTATAAAACTCTACTGTTCATTATAAAACTCTACTGTTCATTATAAATCTACTATTCATTATATAAACTCTACTGTGCACTGTTCATTATAAACTTACATTTCATTATATAACTCTACTGTTCATTATAAAACTGTTCATTATAAACTCTACTGTTCATTATATAACTCTACTGTTCATTATAAATGTACTGTTCATTATATAACTCTACTGTTCACTATAAATGTTCATTATATAACTCTACTGTTCATTATATAACTCTACTGTTCATTATAAAACTCTACTGTTCATTATATAACTCTACTGTTCATTATAAAACTCTACTGTTCATTATAAAACTCTACTGTGCACTTATATAAAACTCTACTGTTCATTATATAACTCTACTGTTCATTATATAACTCTACTGTTCATTATAAAACTCTACTGTTCATTATAAAACTCTGTTCACTGTTCATTATAAATGTACTGTTCATTATATAACTCTACTGTGTTCATTATATAACTCTACTGTTCATTATAAAACTCTACTGTTCATTATATAACTCTACTGTTCATTATAAATGTACTGTTCATTATAAAACTCTACTGTTCATTATAAAACTCATTTCATTATAAACTCTACTGTTCATTATAAACTGTACTATTCATTATATAACTCTACTGTGCACTGTTCATTATATAACTCTACTGTTCATTATAAAACTCTACTGTTCATTATATAACTCTACTGTTCATTATAAATGTACTATTCATTATACAACTCTACTGTGCACTGTTCATTATAAAACTCTACTGTTCATTATATAACTCTACTGTTCATTATATAACTCTACTGTTCATTATATAACTCTACTGTTCATTATAAAACTCTACTGTTCATTATAAAACTCTACTGTTCATTATATAACTCTACTGTTCATTATATAACTCTACTGTTCATTATAAAACTCTACTGTTCATTATAAAACTCTACTGTTCATTATAAACTCTACTGTTCATTATAAAACTCTACTGTTCATTATAAAACTCTACTGTTCATTATATAACTCTACTGTTCATTATAAAACTCTACTGTTCATTATAAAACTCTACTGTTCATTATATAACTCTACTGTTCATTATATAACTCTACTGTTCATTATAAAACTCTACTGTTCATTATAAAACTCTACTGTTCATTATAAACTCTACTGTTCATTATAAAACTCTACTGTTCATTATAAAACTCTACTGTTCATTATATAACTCTACTGTTCATTATATAACTCTACTGTGCATAATACGCTCTAAAAAGTCATGAAAAATTGAACTTTAATAAAATAGTTGCTTTTATTGTTTCCTCTTATAGCAAAAGTAGTCATGCTGATATGTACACATTGAACAGGGACATTTATTTCACATGAACTGTGGAGCTCTTCTTTGGCCCCTGAGTTTTACATTCTCACTTTTTTTAGATCCCAGTTTAATCAGAGAAACAAACATCATCATTTATTTCTCCTCACTGGGTGCTTTTTTGTTGTAAAGTGGACATTTAGCTTTTTTGAGATGCAAGTATAAAGACGTGCAGATTTATTAAATCAAGCTCTGCTGCTCACCCTTCCTCCTACCTCATCCCCTACATCTCTTCCCCTTCCTCTGCTTCTCTCCCCTCTTCTTCTCCTTTCTCTTCTTTCTATCCTTCTCCTCATCCTCTCCTTCTCTCCCCTCTTCTTCTCCTTTCTCTTCTTTCTAACCTTCTCACTCCTCATCCTCTCCTTCTCTCCCCTCTTCTTCTCCTTTCTTTTCTTTCTATCCTTCTCTCTCCTCATCCTATCCTTCCCTCCCCTCTTCTTCTCCTTTCTTTTCTTTCTATCCTTCTCTCTCCTCATCCTCTCCTTCCCTCCCCTCTTCTGCTCCTTCTCTCTCCTCTTCCTCTCCTTCTCTCCCCTCTTCTTATCATCTCTCCTCTTCCTCTAGTTCTCTCTCCTTTTCCTTTCCTTCTCTCTCCTCTTCCCCTCCTCACTTCTCTCCATCCAATCCTTCTCTCTCCTCTTCTAATCCATCCAAACTCCCTCCCTCCCTCCCTCCTTTCCTGCTTGGTCCCTCTGTCATGTGGTAGTGTCTGTCTCTCGGTCTGTCTCTAGTACATTCTGCGTTTCATGTATATTTTTGAAATCAAGTTTTCCAGTTCTTCCTGACTGTCCAGCTGCGGAACCAGCCCATCATCCTCTTCATAGTCCCCTCCCACCCTTCCCCCGGCCACACCCAAGCCCCCAGGCCCTGGGGGGTAGTAGTAGGTGGGGCGACTGCTCTGGGGAGAGAGGGGTCTGGGCTGGGGGAGGGGCTGATATGTCCGGGGGTGTGGCAAGATGTAGTTGGAGATGTAGGGGGGTGAGGGGAGACGGGGTGGGAGGGGCTGTTGTCTCCAGCCCTGCCCACCTCTCCCTTTTTCCCTGCCCCCTGCCCTGTGTCTGCGTCTGTTTGGCTGGAGCTCGTAGTCTGGGAGTGGGCGGTGGGGCAGCTCCGCCCCCATGGGCATCTTGTCGTAATACTGGGGTTTGGGGTAGGGGAAGATCACAGGGTAGTAGGCACGGTAGGGTTTCTGATAGTAGGGGTAGGACGGAAAGGCTAGGAACTGTTTCTGGGGTTTGAACCAAACGTCCTTCTGTTTCTGGGGTTTGAACCAGACGTCCTTCTGTTTCTGGGGTTTGAACCAGACGTCCTGCTTGTAGGCCTTGGCCTTGGCTCTGTCCTTTTGCCACTTGTTCTTGTAGGGCTGGTAGTAAGGATCCTTCTTGGGGTTGGAGGAGGCTGTGTAGTGGTACATGGAGCCTGTCACTAGGGGAGGGGGAACTAGGGGACGGTAACGCGGGGCGACCGGGTTGCTAAGCGACGTCAGCTCCTTTCTCTTCTTCTTCTCCTCTACGTTGGAGATGATCTGGACCACGTCGTCGGCCGGCAGGTGCAGCTTGCTGCTGATCTCGATCAGCCTGTCAATCATCTGCTGGTCCAGGTCGTCCTTGTCGGTTACCACCTCCTCTGACCGTTTGTCCTCCACAGCGTTTGTGCCGGCCTTCTGCCCGGGCGTGAGGTACGGCGTCCCCTGCTGTTTCCTCTCCATGTACTGCAGCAGCATGTCAGAGGCGATGTCCGCAAGTCGCTGCTCCTCTTCTCTGGCCCTCTCTGCCTCCTTCTGCTGCCGCTGCACTTCTTGCTGGTCCACAAGCGCACGTGCGTCCTCCTCTGCCCACGACAGAGCCTCCCCCTCCTCCCCCTCCTCTTCTGCCTTGTTCTCAAAGTTGTCCATGAAGTTGCCCCCCAGGGGTGTGTTGCGTGCCCTCTCCTCCTCCCAGCGGAGCCTCTTGCCAGCC
>NC_068431.1:4144379-4224379 GCF_023373465.1 Oncorhynchus keta
TTCATGTTCAAAACTGTGTATTATGTCACTGTAATAGCTACTGTGAATTGGACAGTTAACATGAATTACAGAATAACAGAAAATAATAACAGAAAAGCTTTCTGCCCATATTGGATATGTCTATGTCCTGGGAAAAGTTCTTGTTACTAACAACCTCATGTTAAATCACATTAGCCTACGTCAGCTCAACAGTCCCGCAGGGGACCCACCAATCCTGAAGAAGAATTATTCAACTTCTAAAGTTCTTCTAGACGTTTACCTCTTTTGAGCTTCTTGTCATGAAATCTATGCAGCCTACTCAATCACTTTTTATAGCTACTGTTTACAGGCCTCCTGGGCCATATACAGCGTTCCTCACTGAGTTCCCTGAATTCCTATCGGATCTTGTAGTCATAGCAGATAATATTCTAAACTTATGTATTCACGTGGAAAAGTCCACAGACCCACTCCAAAAGGCTTTTGGTGCCATCATCGACTCAGTAGGTTTTGTCCAACATGTCTCCGGACCTACTCATTGCCACAGCCATACCCTGGATCTAGTGTTGTCTCGTGGAATAAATATTGTGGATCTTAATGTTTTTCCTCATAATCCTGAACTAGCAGATGACAATTTTAATATGTTTGCAATCGCAACAAATTATCTGCTCAGACCCCAACCAAGGATCATCAAAAGCTGTGCTATAAATTCTTGGACAACCCAAAGATTCCGAGATGCCCTTCCAGACTCCATCTGCCTACCAAAGGATGTCAGAGTACGACAATCAGTTAACCACCTAACTGAGGAACTGAATTTAGTCTAGCGTAATAACCTAGATGCAATCAGAAAGTACAAGAGCCCTGAAGAAAGCTACCAGAAAATTAGAACGTTAATGGCGCTCCACCAAACTGGAAGTCTTCCGATTAGCTTGGAGTACTGTGTACAGTACTTTACAATATCGAAGAGCCCTCACTGCTGCTCGATCATCCTATTTTTCAAACCTAATTGAGGAGAACAAGAACCATCCAAAATGTATTTTTGATACTGTAGCAAGCTAACTAAAAAGCAGAAGAGAATAGCTTTCACTTCATCAGTGATAAATTCATGAACTTCTTTGATTTAAAGATCATGATCATAAGAAAGCAAATTACAGACTCCACTTTCAATCTGCGTATTTCTCCAAAGCTCAGTTGTCCTGAGTCTGCACAGAACTGCCACGATCTAGGATCAATGGAGACACTCAAGTTTCTAATCTCTTGACACATTCATGAAAATAGTCATGGCCTCTAAACTATCAAGCTGCCTACTGGACCTTAATCAATCTAAACTACTGAAAGAGCTACTTCCTGTGCTTTGCCCTCCTATGTTGAACATAATAAACAACTCCCTATACACCTGATGTGTACTAAAATGACTAAAAGTGGCAGTAATAAAGCATCTCTTGAAAAAGCCAAGCCTTGACCCTGGAAATGTAAAAAAAACTATCAGCCTAAATCGAATCCAACAATTTTTTAAAAAGCTGTTGCACGGCAACCGTTTGCTTTCCTGAAGACAAATAATGTATACGAAATGCTTCAGTCTGGGTTTTAGACCCCATCATAGCACTGAGACTGCACTTGTGAAGGTGGTAAATTACCTTTTAATGGCGCCAGACCGAGGCTCTGCATCTGTCCTCATGCTCTTAGACCTTAGTGCTGCTTTTGATACCATCGATTACCACATTCTTTCGGAGAGATTGGAAACCCTAATTGGTCTGCACGGACAAGTTCTTGCCTGGTTTAAATATTTTTTGTCGGAAAGATATCAATTAGTCTCTGTGGATGGTTTGTGTTCTGTCAAATCAATTGTAAGTTGTGGAGTTCCTCAAGGTTGCATTTTAGGACCACTGTTGTTTTCACTATAAATTCTAACTCTTGGTGAAGTCATTCGGAAACACAATGTCAAATTTCCCCGCTGTGCGGACGACACACAGCTGTACATTTCGATGAAACATGGTGAAGCAATAAAATTGCCCTCCCTGGAAGCCTATGGTTCAGACATAAGGATGTGGATAGCGGCACATGTTTTACTTTTAAACTCAAACAAAACAGAGTTGCTAGATCTGGGTCCCAAGAAACAAAGAGATCTTCTGTTGGATCTGACAATTAATCTTGATGGTTGAATAGTCATCTTAAATATAACTGTGAAGGACCTCGGCGTTACTCTGGACCTTGATCTCTCTTTTGACCAACATGTCAAGAATATTTAAAGGACAGCTTTTTTCCATCTTCGTAACATTGCAAAAATCTGACACTTTTTGCCAAAAAGGATGCAGAAAAGCTAATCCATGCCTTTGACACTTCTAGATTAGACTACTGCAATGCTCCACTTTCCGGCTACCCGGATACAGAACTAAATAACCTTCAGTTATTGCTAAACACGGCTGCTAGAATTTTGACTAGAACCAAAGAATTTGAACATATTACTCCAGTGCTAGTCTCTCTACACTGGCTTCCTGTAAAGGCAAGGGCTGATTTTAAGGTTTTACTGCTAACCTACAAAGCATTACATGTGCTTGCTGCTACCTTTCTCTCCGATTTGGTCCTGCCGTAGGTCTGCTTATTGTCCCGAGAATTTCTAAGCAATCAGCTGGAGGCGGGCTTTCTCCTAAAGAGCTCCATTTTTATGAAATGATCTGCCTACGATGTGAGAGACACAGACTCGTTCTCAAACTTTAAGTTCTTCCTGAAGACTAATTTCTTCAGTAGGTCTATGATTAAGTGTAGTCTGTCCCAGGGGTGCGAAGTTGAACGGCAAGGCACTGGAGCGACAAACTGCCCTTGCTGTCTCTGCCTGGCCGGCACCCCTCTCTCCACTGGGATTCTCTGCTTCTAACCCTATTACAGGGGCTGAGTCACTGGCTTACTGGTGCTCTTCCATGCCGTCCCTAGGAGGGGTGCGTCACTTGAGTGGGTTGAGTCACTGACGTGGTCTTCCTGTCCAGTTTTGTGCCACCTCGGGCTCATGCAGTGGAGGAGTACTTTGTGGGCTGTAACAGCCTTGACTCAGGGTGGTCTGTAGATATACCTCTAATGGTGTGGGGGCCAAGCAGACAGGGTTATATCCTTCCTGGTTGGCCCTGTCCAGGGACAGGACAGGGCCACAGTGTCCCCCGACCCCCTCTGTATCAGCCTCCAGTATCTTGGCTGCAATAGTTTATGTGCTGTGGGGCTAGGGTCAGTCTGTTATATCTGGTGTAATTCTCCTATCTGGTGTCCTGTGTGAATTTAAGTATGCTCCCTCTAATTCTCTCACTCTCCTTCCCATCCCAGAGGACATGAGCCGTAGGATCATGCCTCAGGATTACCTTGCCTGATGACTCCTGGCTGTCCACCGTCCACCTGGTCGTGCTGCTGCTCCAGTTTCAACTCTTCTGCCTGTGGCTAGGGAACCCTGACCTATTCACCGAACGTGCTATTTTGTCCCAGACCTGCTGTTTTCGACTGTCTCTCTACTGCTGTCTCGACCTCTAAATGATCGGCTAGAAAAGCCAACTGACATTTTCTCCTGAGGTTCTGACCTGTTGCACCCTCGACACCCACTGAATATCTTGAAGAAAAATATGGCCTTAAATAGCCATGTACTCTTATAATCTCCACCCGAACAACCAGAAGAAGACTAGCCAGCCCTCAGAGCCTGGTTCCTCTCTAGGTTTCTTCCTAGATTTCTTCCTTTCTAGGGAGTTTTTCTAGTCACTGTGCTTCTACATCTGCATTGCTTGCTGTTTGTGGTTTTAATGCTGGGTTTCTGTAAAGCACTTTGTGACATCGGCTGATGTTAAAAGGGATTTATAAATACATTTGATTGAAATAGATATATATTGTAGTTGATGGACGGAGGTTTTCACTCAAAATCTCACGATACATGGCCCAATTCATTCTTTCCTTTACACGGATCAGTCGTCCTGGTCCCTTTGCAGAAAAACAGCCCCAAAGCATGATGTTTCCACCCCCATGCTTCACAGTTGGTATGGTGTTCTATGGATGCAACTCAGGAATCTTTGTCCTCCAAACACGACGAGTTGAGTTTTTACAAAAAAGTTATATTTTGGTTTCATCTGACCATATGCCATTCTCCCAATCTTCTTCTGGATCATCCAAATGCTCTCTAGCAACTTCATGTACTGGCTTAAGCAGGGGGACACGTCTGGCACTGCAGGATTTGAGTCCCTGGCGGCGTAGTGTGTTACTGATGGTAGGCTTTGTTACTCTGGCCCCAGCTCTCTGCAGGTCATACATTGGCGGCGCGCTACGTTTAGTAGTTTCAAAAACAAAAAAAAGGTGATATTGCAGAGAGCCGCATCAATTTGACAGAAATACTCATCATAAATGTTGATGAAAATATAATTGTTACACATGGAATTATAGCTATACTTCCTTAATGCAACTGATGTGTCAGATTTCAAAAAAGCTTTACGGAAAAAACAAACCATGCAATAACCTGAGACGGTGCTCAGAAAACAAATAATTTTATCTGCCATGTTGGAGTCAACAGAAATCAGAAATAACATTATAAATATTCACTTGCCTTTGATGATCTTCATGAGAATGCACTCCTAGGAATCCCAGTTCCACATTAAATGTTTGATTTAGTTTGATAATGTCCATCATTTAATGTCCAAATAGCTACTTTTGTTACACGTTTGGTAAACAAATACAAAGTCATAAATCGCGTTCCCTAGTTGAAGTCAAAATGTCAAAAAGTTCTGTTACTGTCCGTAGAAATATGTCAAACGATGTATTGAAACAATCTTTAGGATGTTTTTAACATCAAACGTCAATAATGTTCCAACCGGTGAATTCCTATGTCTGTAGAAAAGCAATGGAACTAGAGATACCACTCATGTGAATGCGTATGGTCAGAGCATGGTCAGTTCATGGCAGACCTTACTCCTTCTCATTCGGTCCCACTTCACAGTAGAATCCTCAAACAAGTTTCTAAAGACGGTTGACATCTAGTGGAAGCCCCAGGAAGTGACCAATATCCCACTGTGTATTCAATAGGGACTGAGTTGAAAATCGACCAACCTCAGATTTCCCACTTCCTGTTTGGATTTCTTCTCAGGTTTTTGCCTGCCATATGAGTTCTGTTATACTCACAGACATCATTCAAACAGTTTTAGAAACTGCAGAGTGTTTTCTATCCAAATGTACTAATAATATGCATATATTAGCAACTGGGACTATGGCTCGTTGACTCTGGGCACCTCTGGGCACCTTATTCATCCAAGCTACTCAATACTGCCCCCAGCCATAAGAACGTTGTAAAGAGTTGAGATATATGTTGTAGTTAAGAGTATAGAGATATATATTGTATAGAGACATATTGTAGTTAAGAGTATAAAGAGTGTAGAGATATATTGTAGTTAAGAGTATAAAGAGTTTAGAGATATATTGTAGTTAAGAGTATAGAGATATATTTTAGTTAAGAGTATGAAGATTATAGAGATATATTGTAGCATATATTCATTGGTATAAAAGCTGTGTACAGGTTGTATATTACTATAAAAGCTATTTTCAGGCTCTACACTTTTAATAGAAAAGCTAGTCTAGACAAGTCAGTTAATAACAATGTTTTATTTACAATGATGGCATACAATGTTCAAACCCTCCCTTAACCCCGACAACAATTTTCTCAGTTGGATAATTAGGATCCTGAAAGATTCCCCAAGAACTTAAGAGGTTCTTCAATGGGGTTCTTGGAGGAACCTTTTTGGGGGGGGGGGGTTCAGAGCCAAGAACCATAAGGTACTTTATGGAACTTTGAGGATCTTGGAAGAATCCTTGTTGAACTCCTAATGTTAAGAGCATAGCAGCAGCAGGGAGAAGAAGCCAAAGACGTACTATACTGACCTACTGCCTGTTGCATTCAGTATAGCCTGGCGGTTAGAGCGTTGGGCCAATAATAGAAAGATCGCTAGTTCAAATCCCCAAGGTAAAAATATATTGATGTGCGTTTAATCTCAATTGCTCAAGGGTAGCTGTTGATAATGGCAGACCGTGGCCATGAGAGTTGGGATAAAAACACATTTCCAATTTTAACATGTTTATTAATACACATGTGTGCGTGTATGAAATAGGACAAATACAAGCATCCACCATTCACTCTGACTGAAGGACTGTTAAATACACCCACCATTCACTCTGACTGAAGGACTGTTAAATACACCCACCATTCACTCTGACTGAAGGACTGTTAATTACATCCACCATTCACTCTGACTGAAGGACTGTTAATTAAATACACCCACCATTCACTCTGACTGAAGGACTGTTAAATACACCCACCATTCACTCTGACTGAAGGACTGTTAATTAAATACACCCACCATTCACTCTGACTGAAGGACTGTTAATTAAATACACCCACCATTCACTCTGACTGAAGGACTGTTATATACACTTTCAACTGAAGGACTGTTAATTAAATACACCCACCATTCACTCTGACTGAAGGACTGTTAATTAAATACACCCACCATTCACTCTGACTGAAGGACTGTTATATACACCCACCATTCACTCTGACTGAAGGACTGTTAATTAAATACACCCACCATTCACTCTGACTGAAGGACTGTTATATACACCCACCATTCACTCTGACTGAAGGACTGTTAATTAAATAACCACCATTCACTCTGACTGAAGGACTGTTAAATACACCCACCATTCACTGACTGAAGGACTGTTAATTAAATACTTCACTCTGACTGAAGGACTGTTAAATACACCCACCATTCACTCTGACTGAAGGACTGTTAATTAAATACACCCACCATTCACTCTGACTGAAGGACTGTTAAATACACCCACCATTCACTCTGACTGAAGGACTGTTAATTACACCCACCATTCACTCTGACTGAAGGACTGTTAAATACACCCACCATTCACTCTGACTGAAGGACTGTTAATTACAACCATTCACTCTGACTGAAGGACTGTTATTTAAATACACCCAATTCACTCTGACTGAAGGACTGTTAAAAATACACCCACCATTCACTCTGACTGAAGGACTGTTAATCTACACCCACCATTCACTCAACTGAAGGACTGTTAATTAAATACACCCACCATTCACTCTGACTGAAGGACTGTTAAATACACCCACCATTCACTCTGACTGAAGGACTGTTAATTAAATACACCCACCATTCACTCTGACTGAAGGACTGTTAAATACACCCACCATTCACTCTGACTGAAGGACTGTTAATTACACCCACCATTCACTCTGACTGAAGGACTGTTAAATACACCCACCATTCACTCTGACTGAAGGACTGTTAATTACACCCATTCACTCTGACTGATGTAATACACCATTCACTCTGACTGAAGGACTGTTAATTACACCCAATTCACTACTGAAGGACTGTTAAAAATACACCCACCATTCACTCTGACTGAAGGACTGTTATTCACCCACCATTCACTGACTGAAGGACTGTTAATTACACCCACCATTCACTCTGACTGAAGGACTGTTAATTAAATACACCCACCATTCACTCTGACTGAAGGACTGTTAAATACACCCACCATTCACTCTGACTGAAGGACTGTTAATTAAATACACCCACCATTCACTCTGACTGAAGGACTGTTAAATACACCCACCATTCACTCTGACTGAAGGACTGTTAATTACACCCACCATTCACTCTGACTGAAGGACTGTTAAATACACCCACCATTCACTTGACTGAAGGACTGTTAATTACACCCACCATTCACTCTGACTGAAGGACTGTTAAATACACCCACCATTCAAATGTTACACCCACCATTCACTCTGACTGAAGGACTGTTAATTAAATACACCCACCATTCACTCTGACTGAAGGACTGTTAATTAAATACACCCACCATTCACTCTGACTGAAGGACTGTTAAATACACCCACCATTCACTCTGACTGAAGGACTGTTAATTAAATACACCCACCATTCACTCTGACTGAAGGACTGTTAAATACACCCACCATTCACTCTGACTGAAGGACTGTTAATTAAATACACCCACCATTCACTCTGACTGAAGGACTGTTAAATACACCCACCATTCACTCTGACTGAAGGACTGTTAATTACACCCACCATTCACTCTGACTGAAGGACTGTTAAATACACCCACCATTCACTCTGACTGAAGGACTGTTAATTACACCCACCATTCACTCTGACTGAAGGACTGTTAAATACACCCACCATTCACTCTGACTGAAGGACTGTTAATTACACCCACCATTCACTCTGACTGAAGGACTGTTAATTAAATACACCCACCATTCACTCTGACTGAAGGACTGTTAAATACACCACCATTCCACCATTCACTCTGACTGAAGGACTGTTAATTAAATACACCCACCATTCACTCTGACAAGGACTGTTAAATACTTCACTCTGACTGAAGGACTGTTAATTAAATACACCCACCATTCACTCTGACTGAAGGACTGTTAATTAACCCACCATTCACACTGAAGGACTGTTATTTAAATACACCATTCACTCTGACTGAAGGACTGTTAAATACACCCACCATTCAATGAAGGACTAATTACACCCACCATTCACTCTGACTGAAGGACTGTTAATTAAATACACCCACCATTCACTCTGACTGAAGGACTGTTAATTAAATACACCCACCATTCACTCTGACTGAAGGACTGTTAAATACACCCACCATTCACTCTGACTGAAGGACTGTTAATTAAATACACCCACCATTCACTCTGACTGAAGGACTGTTAATTACACCCACCATTCACTCTGACTGAAGGACTGTTAATTACACCCACCATTCACTCTGACTGAAGGACTGTTAATTACACCCACCATTCACTCTGACTGAAGGACTGTTAATTAAATACACCCACCATTCACTCTGACTGAAGGACTGTTAATTACACCCACCATTCACTCTGACTGAAGGACTGTTAATTACACCCACCATTCACTCTGACTGAAGGACTGTTAATTACACCCACCATTCACTCTGACTGAAGGACTGTTAATTAAATACACCCACCATTCACTCTGACTGAAGGACTGTTAAATACACCCACCATTCACTCTGACTGAAGGACTGTTAATTACACCCACCATTCACTCTGACTGAAGGACTGTTAATTAAATACACCCACCATTCACTCTGACTGAAGGACTGTTAATTAAATACACCCACCATTCACTCTGACTGAAGGACTGTTAAATACACCCACCATTCACTCTGACTGAAGGACTGTTAAATACACCCACCATTCACTCTGACTGAAGGACTGTTAATTACACCCACCATTCACTCTGACTGAAGGACTGTTAAATACACCCACCATTCACTCTGACTGAAGGACTGTTAAATACACCCACCATTCACTCTGACTGAAGGACTGTTAATTAAATACACCCACCATTCACTCTGACTGAAGGACTGAATTAAATACACCCACCATTCACTCTGACTGAAGGACACCCACCATTCACTCTGACTGAAGGACTGTTAATTAAATACACCCACCATTCACTCTGACTGAAGGACTGTTAAATACACCCACCATTCACTCTGACTGAAGGACTGTTAATTAAATACACCCACCATTCACTCTGACTGAAGGACTGTTAATTAAATACACCCACCATTCACTCTGACTGAAGGACTGTTAATTAAATACACCCACCATTCACTCTGACTGAAGGACTGTTAATTAAATACACCCACCATTCACTCTGACTGAAGGACTGTTAATTACACCCACCATTCACTCTGACTGAAGGACTGTTAAATACACCCACCATTCACTCTGACTGAAGGACTGTTAATTAAATACACCCACCATTCACTCTGACTGAAGGACTGTTAAATACACCCACCATTCACTCTGACTGAAGGACTGTTAATTAAATACACCCACCATTCACTCTGACTGAAGGACTGTTAATTACACCCACCATTCACTCTGACTGAAGGACTGTTAATTAAATACACCCACCATTCACTCTGACTGAAGGACTAAACACCCACCATTCACTCTGACTGAAGGACTGTTAATTACACCCACCATTCACTCTGACTGAAGGACTGTTAATTACACCCACCATTCACTCTGACTGAAGGACTGTTAATTACACCCACCATTCACTCTGACTGAAGGACTGTTAATTAAATACACCCACCATTCACTCTGACTGAAGGACTGTTAATTACACCCACCATTCACTCTGACTGAAGGACTGTTAATTACACCCACCATTCACTCTGACTGAAGGACTGTTAATTACACCCACCATTCACTCTGACTGAAGGACTGTTAATTAAATACACCCACCATTCACTCTGACTGAAGGACTGTTAAATACACCCACCATTCACTCTGACTGAAGGACTGTTAAATACACCCACCATTCACTCTGACTGAAGGACTGTTAAATACACCCACCATTCACTCTGACTGAAGGACTGTTAATTAAATACACCCACCATTCACTCTGACTGAAGGACTGTTAAATACACCCACCATTCACTCTGACTGAAGGACTGTTAAATACACCCACCATTCACTCTGACTGAAGGACTGTTAAATACACCCACCATTCACTCTGACTGAAGGACTGTTAAATACACCCACCATTCACTCTGACTGAAGGACTGTTAATTAAATACACCCACCATTCACTCTGACTGAAGGACTGTTAAATACACCCACCATTCACTCTGACTGAAGGACTGTTAATTAAATACACCCACCATTCACTCTGACTGAAGGACTGTTAAATACACCCACCATTCACTCTGACTGAAGGACTGTTAAATACACCCACCATTCACTCTGACTGAAGGACTGTTAATTAAATACACCCACCATTCACTCTGACTGAAGGACTGTTAATTAAATACACCCACCATTCACTCTGACTGAAGGACTGTTAATTAAATACACCCACCATTCACTCTGACTGAAGGACTGTTAATTAAATACACCCACCATTCACTCTGACTGAAGGACTGTTAATTAAATACACCCACCATTCACTCTGACTGAAGGACTGTTAATTACACCCACCATTCACTCTGACTGAAGGACTGTTAAATACACCCACCATTCACTCTGACTGAAGGACTGTTAATTAAATACACCCACCATTCACTCTGACTGAAGGACTGTTAATTAAATACACCCACCATTCACTCTGACTGAAGGACTGTTAAATACACCCACCATTCACTCTGACTGAAGGACTGTTAATTAAATACACCCACCATTCACTCTGACTGAAGGACTGTTAATTAAATACACCCACCATTCACTCTGACTGAAGGACTGTTAAATACACCCACCATTCACTCTGACTGAAGGACTGTTAAATACACCCACCATTCACTCTGACTGAAGGACTGTTAATTACACCACCATTCACTCTGACTGAAGGACTGTTAATTACACCCACCATTCACTCTGACTGAAGGACTGTTAATTACACCCACCATTCACTCTGACTGAAGGACTGTTAATTACACCCACCATTCACTACTGAAGGACTGTTAAATACACCCACCATTCACTCTGACTGAAGGACTGTTAAATACACCCACCATTCACTCTGACTGAAGGACTGTTAATTAAATACACCCACCATTCACTCTGACTGAAGGACTGTTAAATGGTTGACTCTTTTCTGCTGAGTCATATTATTTACCTGAGACAACATTCCACAGGAGACTGATGTCTAACACACGTTACAGAAGTAGCCTTTACATCAACACTATTGGTTCTGGTACGGTGCGAGACAGAGGTTAGTTAGTAGTGGGGAAACCACTCCTTCTGTAGCTCAGTTGGTAGAGCATGGCGCTTGTAACGCCAGGGTAGTGGGTTCGATTCCCGGGACCACCCATACGTAGAATGTATGCACACATGACTGTAAGTCGCTTTGGATAAAAGCGTCTGCTAAATGGCATATATTATCCACTGGCTAAAAGCTCTATTTGTAACCATGTATGTGTTTAAAACGCCTACATTTTGGGAGGACAAAACTGGTATCTAAATAGCATGGACATATTCTCCCATATGCCCCGCACCCCCCACCCCCACCCCCGACAGCATACAAGGACAGCCGCACTGATAACGTTAACCCACCTTCTCTGGTTCCATTCGTTCACAACCGAGTTCGTTAAGACACCTCATGATCACGTCTCCGCCTGAGGTCAAATGGTATGTAGAATGTTCAGAAGTACTGTTCCGGATGTGTGAAATGTCCTCTTTCCTGATGTCATGTTTAGCTGTAGATCGAGGCGAAGAAAGCAGCTTTCTAACCTTTAAATCCAAGGTGAAGAAAGCAGCCTTCTAACCTTTAAATCCAAGGTGAAGAAAGCAGACTTCTAACCTTTAAATCCAAGGTGAAGAAAGCAGCCTTCTAACCTTTAAATCCAAGGTGAAGAAAGCAGCCTTCTAACCTTTAAATCCAAGGTGAAGAAAGCAGACTTCTAACCTTTAAATCCAAGGTGAAGAAAGCAGCTTTCTAACCTTTAAATCCAAGGTGAAGAAAGCAGCTTTCTAACCTTTAAATCCAAGGCGAAGAAAGCAGCTTTCTAACCTTTAAATCCAAGGTGAAGAAAGCAGACTTCTAACCTTTAAATCCAAGGTGAAGAAAGCAGCCTTCTAACCTTTAAATCCAAGACATATACAGCACATCAGATGTATTTATAAGGTATGCAAAATGGTGACAAACGTTAAAAGACACTAAATGTGTTATATATATGTGGTTTAATATGCACCTCTGTGTCTTCATGCTATGACAATTTGGCCAGAATAGAGTTCACAACAACCCACATGAACCTGAATGTCTTTAACCCCAATGTAATAATATCCTAACCTAATCCTAACCTAATCCTAACCTAATCCTAACCTATAGCCTTCAATGCTTCAGCCTAACCAGGTGTTCCGTCTAGCATCACACAGCAGGAGACAAACAGACAGTAAATAACTCAACCTTTCTTTAAGCTATATTTAACCTTCCTTTAACCTCTATTTATCTAGGCAAGTCAGTTAAAGAACAAATTCTTATTTACAATGACAGCCTACCCCGGCCAAACCCTCCCGTAACCCGGACGACGCTGGGTGCATCGCCCTATGGGACTCCCGAATAGATGTTTCGATATCATATACATACTTCCAACAGAAAATCCATGCAAGCTCTCGACCTCACTTCATCTTTAGACAGTCACTATGTTCTGTAAAACTGCTTTTCTTCATTCATCAACCAAAACATTGTTCTAGATTCCAAACGTAGAACATTCCCTTTAATTTATGACTTGTTCATTCTTCAGAGAGTTTAGTTAAAATATGAACACTAATTATCCGATATCCAAGCATTACTGAGTCCACGGTGGGAGCAAGCAGAGAAACCAAGACAAAGAAAGAGAGAGAAAGATGCTGTAACTCACCTGTTGTTCCGCAAGGGAGAAGTGCTGTATCTCGTGACTCAGGTAGTCTCTAAGCTTTCACCTCATAAATCATTCATAAACAGTTTCAACTCTTCTCCCGGTGGACTAGACTATCACAAACTACCTGGAAATATGATATTGGTGTTTTATTTGGGTTTATAAGTCTTGTGATGCGTTTGTTTTCTCAAGGAACAACTGTCACAAACACTAGATGTTGCATCTGCGCGTCGTGGGTAGTTTTCAGCACCACGGCCAGCGCAACTTTTCTTTATATACCACCTTCCTGTTGAAGTGACGTGGTATGACTGACGTCAGCTCCATTGATAGGAATGTCCATGTGGAGATGGGTCTGCTGGCCCGCATGCTGATGAATGAATGGAAATGGCATGAATGAAATTGTACTTTACCTCAATGAAGGGAGAACATTGTGTCTGTGGAAAGAGAGTGGCAGCAGACATTTTCTGACTGAGATGCTGTAGGTTGGTTAAATTAGTTCCCATCCTGCCCAGACAGCAGCATTATGTTCGGGAGAAGCAGGAAAAAGCACAGTGAGTCTGTCTGATAGCTTATTAATTAAGGTCATTTGATGACGTGTTCAGGAGAAGAGGGAAAAAGCACAGTGAGTCTGTCTGATAGCTTATTAATTAAGGTAATTTGATGACGTATCCAGGAGAAGAGGGGAAAGGCACAGTGAGTCTGTCTGATAGCTTATTAATTAAGGTGATATGATGATGTGTCTCCAAGACTGAAAGACTGGTGCAGTTCCGTTCTCCTCTGATCGTCGGTGGAGGGGCCGCAGGAGGGAGCAGCCGTGACGCATGTAGTTCAGCTCCACTGCTCCACTTATCTTCAATTTTCATCCTCTTTTTGTCTCAGGCCGTCTCTGGCTCCCCTCCCATCTGTCAGCCTCCCCTCCCATCTGTCAGCCACCCCTCCCATCTGTCAGCCACCTCTCCCTCCCATCTGTCAGCCTCCCCTCCCATCTGTCAGCCACCCCTCCCATCTGTCAGCCACCCCTCCCATCTGTCAGCCACCCCTCCCATCTGTCAGCCACCCCTCCCATCTGTCAGCCTCCCCTCCCATCTGTCAGCCACCCCTCCCATCTGTCAGCCACCCCTCCCATCTGTCAGCCACCCCTCCCATCTGTCAGCCACCCCTCCCATCTGTCAGCCACCCCTCCCATCTGTCAGCTACCCCTCCCATCTGTCAGCCACCCCTCCCATCTGTCAGCTACCCCTCCCATCTGTCAGCCACCCCTCCTATCTGTCAGCCACCCCTCCCATCTGTCAGCTACCCCTCCCATCTGTCAGCCACCCCTCCCATCTGTCAGCCACCCCTCCCATCTGTCAGGCACCCCTCCCATCTGTCAGCCACCCCTCCCATCTGTCAGCCACCCCTCCCATCTGTCAGGCACCCCTCCCATCTGTCAGCTACCCCTCCCATCTGTCAGCTACCCCTCCCATCTGTCAGCCACCCCTCCCTCCCATCTGTCAGTCACCTCTCCCATCTGTCAGCCACCCCTCCCATCTGTCAGCCACCCCTCCCATCTGTCAGCAACCCTGCCCATCTGTCAGTCACCCCTCCCATCTGTCAGCCACCTCTCCCATCTGTCAGCCACCTCTCCCATCTGTCAGCCACGCCTCCCATCTGTCAGCTCCCCCTCCCATATGTCAGCCACCCCTCCCATCTGTCAGCCACCCCTCCCATCTGTCAGCCACCCCTACCTCCCATCTGTCAGCCACCCCTCCCATCTGTCAGCCACCCCTCCCATCTGTCAGCCACCCCTCCCATCTGTCAGCCACCCCTCCCTCCCATCTGTCAGTCACCTCTCCCATCTGTCAGTCACCCCTCCCATCTGTCAGCCACCCCTCCCATCTGTCAGCCACCCCTCCCATCTGTCAGCCACCCCTCCCATATGTCAGCCACGCCTCCCATCTGTCAGCCACCCCTCCCATCTGTCAGCCACCCCTCCCATCTGTCAGCCACCCCTCCCATCTGTCAGCCACCCCTCCCATCTGTCAGTCACCCCTCCCATCTGTCAGCTACCCCTCCCATCTGTCAGCCACCCCTCCCTCCCATCTGTCAGTCACCTCTCCCATCTGTCAGCCACCCCTCCCATCTGTCAGCCACCCCTCCCATCTGTCAGCAACCCTGCCCATCTGTCAGTCACCCCTCCCATCTGTCAGCCACCTCTCCCATCTGTCAGCCACCTCTCCCATCTGTCAGCCACGCCTCCCATCTGTCAGCTCCCCCTCCCATATGTCAGCCACCCCTCCCATCTGTCAGCCACGCCTCCCATCTGTCAGCCACCCCTTCCTCCCATCTGTCAGCCACGCCTCCCATCTGTCAGCCACCCCTCCCTCCCTCCCATCTGTCAGCCACCGCTCCCATCTGTCAGACACCCCTCCCATCTGTCAGCCACCCCTCCCATCTGTCAGCCACCCTTCCCATCTGTCAGCCACCCCTCCTATCTGTCAGCCACACCTCCCATCTGTCAGCTACCCCTCCCATCTGTAAGCCACCCCTCCCTCACATCTGTCAGCCACCCCTCCCATCTGTCAGCCACCCCTCCCATCTGTCAGCCACCCTTCCCATCTGTCAGCCACCCCTCCCATCTGTCAGCCACCCCTACCTCCCATCTGTCAGCCACCCCTCCCATCTGTCAGCCACCCCTCCCATCTGTCAGCCACCCCTCCCATCTGTCAGCCACCCCTCCCATCTGTCAGCCACGCCTCCCATCTGTCAGCTACCCCTCCCATATGTCAGCCACCCCTCCCATCTGTCAGCCACGCCTCCCTCCAATCTGTCAGCCACCCCTTCCTCCTATCTGTCAGCCACCCCTCCCTCCCTCCCATCTGTCAGCCACCGCTCCCATCTGTCAGCCACCGCTCCCATCTGTCAGCCACCCCTCCCATCTGTCAGCCACGCCTCCCGTCTGTCAGCTACCCCTCCCATCTGTCAGCCACCCGTCCCATCTGTCAGCCACACTTCCCATCTGTCAGCCACCCCTCCCATCTGTCAGCCACGCCTCCCATCTGTCAGCCACCCCTCCCATCTGTCAGCCAGCCCTCCCTCCCATCTGTCAGCCACCCCTCCCTCCCATCTGTCAGCCACCCCTCCCATCTGTCATCCACCCTCCCATCTGTCAGCCACCCCTCCCATCTGTCAGCCACACCTCCCATCTGTCAGCTACCCCTCCCAAATGTCAGCCACCGCTCCCATCTGTCAGCCACGCCTCCCATCTGTCAGCCACCCCTCCCATCTGTCAGCCACCCCTTCCATCTGTCAGCCACCCCTCCCATCTGTCAGCCACCCCTCCCATCTCTCAGCCACGCCTCCCATCTGTCAGTCACCCCTCCCATCTGTCAGCCACCCCTCCCATCGGTCAGCCACACCTCCCATCTGTCAGCAACCCCTCCCTCCCATCTGTCAGCCACCCCTCCCATCTTTCAGCCACGCCTCTTATCTGTCAGCCACCCCTCCCATCTGTCAGCCCCCCTCCCATCTGTCAGCCACCCCTCCCATCTGTCAGTCACCCCTCCCTCCCTCCCATCTGTCAGCCACGCCTCCCATCTGTCAGCCACCCCTCCCATCTGTCAGCCACCCTTCCCATCTGTCAGCCACCCCTCCCATCTGTCAGCCACGCCTCCCATCTGTCAGCCACCCTCCCATCTCTCAGCCACGCCTCCCATCTGTCAGCCACCCCTCCCATCTTTCAGCCACGCCTCTTATCTGTCAGCCACCCCTCCCATCTGTCAGCCCCCTCCCATCTGTCAGCCACCCCTCCCATCTGTCAGTCACCCCTCCCTCCCTCCCATCTGTCAGCCACCCCTCCCGTCTGTCAGCCACCCCTCCCATCTGTCAGCCACCCTTCCCATCTGTCAGCCACCCCTCCCATCTGTCAGCCACACCTCCCATCTGTCAGCCACCCTCCCATCTCTCAGCCACGCCTCCCATCTGTCAGTCACCCCTCCCATCTGTCAGCCACACCTCCCATCTGTCAGCTACCCCTCCCATCTGTCAACCACCCCTCCCTCCCATCTGTCAGCTACCCCTCCCATCTGTCAGCCACCCCTCCCATCTTTAAGCCATGCCTCCCATCTGTCAGCTACCCCTCCCATCTGCCAGCCACCCCTCCCATCTGTCAGTCACCCCTCCCATCTGTCAGCCACCCCTCCCATCTGTCAGCCACTCCTCCCATCTGTCAGCCACCCTTCCCATATGTCAGCCACCCCTCCCATCTGTCAGCCACGCCTCCCATCTGTCAGCCACCCTTCCCATATGTCAGCCACCCCTCCCATCTGTCAGCCACCCTTCCCATATGTCAGCCACCCCTCCCATCTGTCAGCCACCCCTCCCTCCCATCTGTCAGCCACACCTCTCATCTGTCAGCCACCCCTCCCATCTGTCAGCCACCCCTCCCATCTGTCAGCCACACCTCCCATCTGTCAGCCACCTCTGGTCAGCCGTTATCTCCCTCCGCCACACACACCCATAGTGAATAGAGGGGGATTAACCCCGGTTCTGAGTTTAATAGAGGGTGATGAACCTCGGCTCTGAGTTGAATAGAGGGTGATGAACCCCGGCTTTGAGTTGTATAGAGGGTGATTAGCTCTTAGTTGAATAGAGGGTGATTAACCCCGGCTCTGAGTTGATCAGAGGGTGATTGGCTCTGAGTTGAATAGAGGGTGATTGGCTCTTAGTTGAATTGAGGGTGATTAACCCCGGCTCTGAGTTGAAGAGAGGGTGATTGGCTCTGAGTTGAATAGAGGGGGATTAACCCCGGCTCTGAGTTGAATAGAGGGTGATTGGCTCTGAGATGAATAGAGTGGGATTAACCCCGGCTCTGAGTTGAATAGAGGGTGATTGGCTCTTAGTTGAATAGAGGGGATTAACCCCGGCTCTGAGTTGAATAGAGGGTGATTGGCTCTTAGTTGAATAGAGGGGGATTAACCCCGGCTCTGAGTTGAATAGAGGGTGATTGGCTCTGAGATGAATAGAGTGGGATTAACCCCGGCTCTGAGTTGAATAGAGGGTGATTGGCTCTGAGTTGAATAGAGTGTGATTGGCTCTGAGTTGAATAGAGGGGGATTAACCCCGGCTCTGAGTTGAATAGAGGGTGATTGGCTCTGAGATGAATAGAGGGGGATTAACCCCGGCTCTGAGTTGAATAGAGGGTGATTGGCTCTAAGTTGAATAGAGGGTAATTGGCTCTCAGATGGCTCTGAGTTGAATAGAGTTGAATAGAGGGTGATTGGCTCTTAGTTGAATAGATGGTGATTAATCCCGGCTCTGAGTTGATCAGAGGGTGATTGGCTCTGAGTTGAATTGAGGGTGATTAACCCCGGCTCTGAGTTGAAGAGAGGGTGATTGGCTCTGAGTTGAATAGAGGGGATTAACCCCGGCTCTGAGTTGAAGAGAGGGTGATTGGCTCTGAGTTGAATAGAGGGGATTAACCCCGGCTCTGAGTTGAATAGAGGGTGATTGGCTCTGAGATGAATAGAGGGGGATTAACCCCGGCTCTGAGTTGAATACAGGGTGATTGGCTCTGAGTTGAATAGAGGGTAATTGGCTCTCAGATGGCTCTGAGTTGAATTGAGGGTGATTGGCTCTGAGATGAATAGAGGGGGATTAACCCCGGCTCTGAGTTGAATACAGGGTGATTGGCTCTGAGTTGAATAGAGGGTAATTGGCTCTCAGATGGCTCTGAGTTGAATAGAGGGTGATTGGCTCTCAGATGGCTCTGAGTTGAATAGAGGGTGATTGGTTGAGGCGTTGATGCTGTCAGCACGCCGTGTTGCATCATCTATTAGGAGGCCTTGTGTTTTACTCTGACGCATATCAGCTAGGATATATTTAGCCTGAAGATGTAGAACATGTATGTGGGTTTAGTTTGAAGGTAGAACATGTCTGATGGTTTAATCTGAAGGTAGAACATGTCTGATGGTTTAATCTGAAGGTAGAACATGTCTGTGGGTTTAATCTGAAGGTAGAACATGTCTGATGGTTTAATCCGAAGGTAGAACATGTATGATGGTTTAATCTGAAGGTAGAACATGTCTGATGGTTTAATCTGAAGGTAGAACATGTCTGAGTTTAATCTGAAGGTAGAACATGTCTGTGGGTTTAATCTGAAGGTAGAACATGTCTGTGGGTTTAATCTGAAGGTAGAACATGTCTGTGGGTTTAATCTGAAGGTAAAACATGTCTGTGGGTTTAATCTGAAGGTAGAACATGTCTGTGGGTTTAATCCGAAGGTAGAACATGTCTGATGGTTTAATCTGAAGGTAAAACATGTCTGATGGTTTAATCTGAAGGTAGAACATGTCTGAGTTTAATCTGAAGGTAGAACATGTCTGCGAGTTTAATCTGAAGGTAAAACATGTCTGAGTTTAATCTGAAGGTAGAACATGTCTGATGGTTTAATCTGAAGGTAAAACATGTCTGATGGTTTAATCTGAAGGTAGAACATGTCTGTGGGTTTAATCTGAAGGTAGAACATGTCTGAGTTTAATCCGAAGGTAAAACATGTCTGAGTTTAATCTGAAGGTAGAACATGTCTGTGGGTTTAATCTGAAGGTAGAACATGTCTGTGGGTTTAATCTGAAGGTAGAACATGTCTGTGGGTTTAATCTGAAGGTAGAACATGTCTGTGGGTTTAATCTGAAGGTAAAACATGTCTGATGGTTTAATCTGAAGGTAGAACATGTCTGATGGTTTAATCTGAAGGTAGAACATGTCTGTGGGTTTAATCTGAAAGTAGAACATGTCTGTGGGTTTAATCTGAAGGTAGAACATGTCTGAGTTTAATCCGAAGGTAAAACATGTCTGAGTTTAATCTGAAGGTAGAACATGTCTGTGGGTTTAATCTGAAGGTAGAACATGTCTGTGGGTTTAATCTGAAGGTAGAACATGTCTGTGGGTTTACTCTGAAGGTAGAACATGTCTGTGGGTTTAATCTGAAGGTAGAACATGTCTGTGGGTTTAATCTGAAGGTAAAACATGTCTGATGGTTTAATCTGAAGGTAGAACATGTCTGATGGTTTAATCTGAAGGTAGAACATGTCTGTGGGTTTAATCTGAAGGTAGAACATGTCTGTGGGTTTAATCTGAAGGTAGAACATGTCTGTGGGTTTAATCTGAAGGTAGAACATGTCTGTGGGTTTAATCTGAAGGTAGAACATGTCTGTGGGTTTAATCTGAAGGTAGAACATGTCTGTGGGTTTAATCTGAAGGTAGAACATGTCTATGGGTTTAATCTGAAGGTAGAACATGTCTGTGGGTTTAATCTGAAGGTAGAACATGTCTGTGGGTTTAATCTGAAGGTAGAACATGTCTATGGGTTTAATCTGAAGGTAGAACATGTCTGTGGGTTTAATCTGAAGGTAGAACATGTCTGTGGGTTTAGTTTGAAGGTAGAACATGTCTGTGTGTCACACCCTGACCATAGTTTGCTTTGTATGTTCTATGTTTTGGTTTGGTCAGGGTGTGATCTGAGTGGGCATTCTATGTTGGATGTCTTGTTTGTCTGTTTCTGTGTCTGGCCTGATATGGTTCTCAATCAGAGGCAGGTGTTAGTCATTGTCTCTGATTGGGAGCCATATTTAGGTAGCCTGTTTGGTGTTGGGTTTTGTGGGTGGGTTTTTCCGTGTCTGTGATTGGTTCACCACACAGGACTGTTTCGGTTTTCACATTTATTGTTTTTCATATTTGTAGTGTTTTTCCCGGTTTTCGTCTTGATTAAAGATGTTAAACCCTAACAACGCTGCATTTTGGTCCGCTTCTCCTTCCCAGGAAGAAAACCGTGACACGGTGGGTTTAATCTGAAGGTAGAACATGTCTGATGGTTTAATCTGAAGGTAGAACATGTCTGTGGGTTTAATCTGAAGGTAGAACATGTATGTGGGTTTAGTTTGAAGGTAGAACATGTCTGTTGGTTTAGTTTGAAGGTAGAACATGTCTGTGGGTTTAATCCAAAGGTATAACATGTCTGTGGGTTTAATCTGAAGGTAGAACATGTCTGTGGGTTTAATCTGAAGGTAGAACATGTCTGTGGGTTTAATCTGAAGGTAGAACATGTCTGTGGGTTTAATCTGAAGGTAGAACATGTCTGTGGGTTTAATCTGAAGGTATAACATGTCTGTGGTTTAATCTGAAGGTAGAACATGTCTGTGGGTTTAATCTGAAGGTAGAACATGTCTGTGGGTTTAGTTTGAAGGTAGAACATGTCTGTGGGTTTAGTTTGAAGGTAGAACATGTCTGTGGGTTTAATCTGAAGGTAGAACATGTCTGTGGGTTTAGTTTGAAGGTAGAACATGTCTGTGGGTTTAATCTGAAGGTAGAACATGTCTGATGGTTTAATCCGAATGTAAAACATGTCTGAGTTTAATCTGAAGGTAGAACATGTCTGTGGGTTTAATCTGAAGGTAGAACATGTCTGTGGGTTTAATCTGAAGGTAGAACATGTCTGTGGGTTTAATCTGAAGGTAGAACATGTCTGTGGGTTTAATCTGAAGGTAGAACATGTCTGTGGGTTTAATCTGAAGGTAGAACATGTCTGTGGGTTTAATCTGAAGGTAGAACATGTCTGTGGGTTTAATCTGAAGGTAGAACATGTCTGTGGGTTTAATCTGAAGGTAGAACATGTCTGTGGGTTTAATCTGAAGGTAGAACATGTCTGTGGGTTTAGTTTGAAGGTAGAACATGTCTGTGGGTTTAATCCAAAGGTAGAACATGTCTGTGGGTTTAATCTGAAGGTAGAACATGTCTGTGGGTTTAATCTGAAGGTAGAACATATCTGTGGGTTTAATCTGAAGGTAGAACATGTCTGTGGGTTTAATCTGAAGGTAGAACATGTCTGTGGGTTTAATCTGAAGGTAGAACATGTCTGTGGGTTTAATCTGAAGGTAGAACATGTCTGTGGGTTTAATCTGGAGGATAGAACATGTCTGTGGGTTTAATCTGAAGGTAGAACATGTCTGTGGGTTTAGTTTGAAGGTAGAACATGTCTGTGGGTTTAGTTTGAAGGTAGAACATGTCTGTGGGTTTAATCTGAAGGTAGAACATGTCTGTGGGTTTAGTTTGAAGGTAGAACATGTCTGTGGGTTTAATCTGAAGGTAGAACATGTCTGATGGTTTAATCTGAAGGTAAAACATGTCTGAGTTTAATCTGAAGGTAGAACATGTCTGTGGGTTTAATCTGAAGGTAGAACATGTCTGAGTTTAATCCGAAGGTAAAACATGTCTGAGTTTAATCTGAAGGTAGAACATGTCTGTGGGTTTAATCTGAAGGTAGAACATGTCTGTGGGTTTAATCTGAAGGTAGAACATGTCTGTGGGTTTACTCTGAAGGTAGAACATGTCTGTGGGTTTAATCTGAAGGTAGAACATGTCTGTGGGTTTAATCTGAAGGTAAAACATGTCTGATGGTTTAATCTGAAGGTAGAACATGTCTGATGGTTTAATCTGAAGGTAGAACATGTCTGTGGGTTTAATCTGAAGGTAGAACATGTCTGTGGGTTTAATCTGAAGGTAGAACATGTCTGTGGGTTTAATCTGAAGGTAGAACATGTCTGTGGGTTTAATCTGAAGGTAGAACATGTCTGTGGGTTTAATCTGAAGGTAGAACATGTCTGTGGGTTTAATCTGAAGGTAGAACATGTCTATGGGTTTAATCTGAAGGTAGAACATGTCTGTGGGTTTAATCTGAAGGTAGAACATGTCTGTGGGTTTAATCTGAAGGTAGAACATGTCTATGGGTTTAATCTGAAGGTAGAACATGTCTGTGGGTTTAATCTGAAGGTAGAACATGTCTGTGGGTTTAGTTTGAAGGTAGAACATGTCTGTGGTTTACACCCTGACCATAGTTTGCTTTGTATGTTCTATGTTTTGGTTTGGTCAGGGTGTGATCTGGTAGGCATTCTATGTTGGATGTCTTGTTTGTCTGTTTCTGTGTCTGGCCTGATATGGTTCTCAATCAGAGGCAGGTGTTAGTCATTGTCTCTGATTGGGAGCCATATTTGGTAGCCTGTTTGGTGTTGTTTGTGGGTTTTTTCCGTGTCTGTGATTGGTTCACCACACAGGACTGTTTCGGTTTTCACATTTATTGTTTTTCATATTTGTAGTGTTTTTCCGGTTTTCGTCTTGATTAAAGATGTTAAACCCTAACATGTCATTTTGGGTTTCCTTCCCAGGAAGAAAATGTCTGGTGGGTTTAATCTGAAGGTAGAACATGTCTGTGGGTTTAATCCAAAGGTAGAACATGTATGTGGGTTTAATCTGAAGGTAGAACATGTCTGATGGTTTAATCTGAAGGTAGAACATGTCTGTGGGTTTAATCTGAAGGTAGAACATGTCTGTGGGTTTAATCTGAAGGTAGAACATGTCTGTGGGTTTAATCTGAAGGTAGAACATGTCTGAGTTTAATCCGAAGGTAGAACATGTCTGTGGGTTTAATCTGAAGGTAGAACATGTATGTGGGTTTAGTTTGAAGGTAGAACATGTCTGTTGGTTTAGTTTGAAGGTAGAACATGTCTGTGGGTTTAATCCAAAGGTATAACATGTCTGTGGGTTTAGTTTGAAGGTAGAACATGTCTGTGGGTTTAATCTGAAGGTAGAACATGTCTGATGGTTTAATCCGAAGGTAAAACATGTCTGAGTTTAATCTGAAGGTAGAACATGTCTGTGGGTTTAATCTGAAGGTAGAACATGTCTGAGTTTAATCTGAAGGTAAAACATGTCTGAGTTTAATCTGAAGGTAGAACATGTCTGTGGGTTTAATCTGTAGGTAGAACATGTCTGTGGGTTTAATCTGAAGGTAGAACATGTCTGTGGGTTTACTCTGAAGGTAGAACATGTCTGTGGGTTTAATCTGAAGGTAGAACATGTCTGTGGGTTTAATCTGAAGGTAAAACATGTCTGATGGTTTAATCTGAAGGTAGAACATGTCTGATGGTTTAATCTGAAGGTAGAACATGTCTGTGGGTTTAATCTGAAGGTAGAACATGTCTGTGGGTTTAATCTGAAGGTAGAACATGTCTGTGGGTTTAATCTGAAGGTAGAACATGTCTGTGGGTTTAATCTGAAGGTAGAACATGTCTGTGGGTTTAATCTGAAGGTAGAACATGTCTGTGGGTTTAATCTGAAGGTAGAACATGTCTGTGGGTTTAATCTGAAGGTAGAACATGTCTGTGGGTTTAATCTGAAGGTAGAACATGTCTGTGGGTTTAATCTGAAGGTAGAACATGTCTATGGGTTTAATCTGAAGGTAGAACATGTCTGTGGGTTTAATCTGAAGGTAGAACATGTCTGTGGGTTTAGTTTGAAGGTAGAACATGTCTGTGTGTCACACCCTGACCATAGTTTGCTTTGTATGTTCTATGTTTTGGTTTGGTCAGGGTGTGATCTGAGTGGGCATTCTATGTTGGATGTCTTGTTTGTCTGTTTCTGTGTCTGGCCTGATATGGTTCTCAATCAGAGGCAGGTGTTAGTCATTGTCTCTGATTGGGAGCCATATTTAGGTAGCCTGTTTGGTGTTGGGTTTTGTGGGTGGGTTTTTCCGTGTCTGTGATTGGTTCACCACACAGGACTGTTTCGGTTTTCACATTTATTGTTTTTCATATTTGTAGTGTTTTTCCCGGTTTTCGTCTTGATTAAAGATGTTAAACCCTAACAACGCTGCATTTTGGTCCGCTTCTCCTTCCCAGGAAGAAAACCGTCACACGGTGGGTTTAATCTGAAGGTAGAACATGTCTGTGGGTTTAATCCAAAGGTAGAACATGTATGTGGGTTTAATCTGAAGGTAGAACATGTCTGATGGTTTAATCTGAAGGTAGAACATGTCTGTGGGTTTAATCTGAAGGTAGAACATGTCTGTGGGTTTAATCTGAAGGTAGAACATGTCTGTGGGTTTAATCTGAAGGTAGAACATGTCTGAGTTTAATCCGAAGGTAGAACATGTCTGTGGGTTTAATCTGAAGGTAGAACATGTATGTGGGTTTAGTTTGAAGGTAGAACATGTCTGTTGGTTTAGTTTGAAGGTAGAACATGTCTGTGGGTTTAATCCAAAGGTATAACATGTCTGTGGGTTTAATCTGAAGGTAGAACATGTCTGTGGGTTTAATCTGAAGGTAGAACATGTCTGTGGGTTTAATCTGAAGGTAGAACATGTCTGTGGGTTTAATCTGAAGGTAGAACATGTCTGTGGGTTTAATCTGAAGGTATAACATGTCTGTGGGTTTAATCTGAAGGTAGAACATGTCTGTGGGTTTAATCTGAAGGTAGAACATGTCTGTGGGTTTAGTTTGAAGGTAGAACATGTCTGTGGGTTTAGTTTGAAGGTAGAACATGTCTGTGGGTTTAATCTGAAGGTAGAACATGTCTGTGGGTTTAGTTTGAAGGTAGAACATGTCTGTGGGTTTAATCTGAAGGTAGAACATGTCTGATGGTTTAATCCGAATGTAAAACATGTCTGAGTTTAATCTGAAGGTAGAACATGTCTGTGGGTTTAATCTGAAGGTAGAACATGTCTGTGGGTTTAATCTGAAGGTAGAACATGTCTGCGAGTTTAATCCGAAGGTAAAACATGTCTGAGTTTAATCTGAAGGTAGAACATGTCTGAGTTTAATCCGAAGGTAAAACATGTCTGAGTTTAATCTGAAGGTAGAACATGTCTGTGAGTTTAATCTGAAGGTAGAACATGTCTGTGAGTTTAATCTGAAGGTAGAACATGTCTGTGGGTTTAATCTGAAGGTAGAACATGTCTGTGGGTTTAATCTGAAGGTAGAACATGTCTGTGGGTTTACTCTGAAGGTAGAACATGTCTGTGGGTTTAATCTGAAGGTAGAACATGTCTGTGGGTTTAATCTGAAGGTAAAACATGTCTGATGGTTTAATCTGAAGGTAGAACATGTCTGATGGTTTAATCTGAAGGTAGAACATGTCTGTGGGTTTAATCTGAAGGTAGAACATGTCTGTGGGTTTAATCTGAAGGTAGAACATGTCTGTGGGTTTAATCTGAAGGTAGAACATGTCTGTGGGTTTAATCTGAAGGTAGAACATGTCTGTGGGTTTAATCTGAAGGTAGAACATGTCTGTGGGTTTAATCTGAAGGTAGAACATGTCTGTGGGTTTAATCTGAAGGTAGAACATGTCTGTGGGTTTAATCTGAAGGTAGAACATGTCTGTGGGTTTAATCTGAAGGTAGAACATGTCTGTGGGTTTAATCTGAAGGTAGAACATGTCTGTGGGTTTAATCTGAAGGTATAACATGTCTGTGGGTTTAATCTGAAGGTAGAACATGTCTGTGGGTTTAATCTGAAGGTAGAACATGTCTGTGGGTTTAGTTTGAAGGTAGAACATGTCTGTGGGTTTAGTTTGAAGGTAGAACATGTCTGTGGGTTTAATCTGAAGGTAGAACATGTCTGTGGGTTTAGTTTGAAGGTAGAACATGTCTGTGGGTTTAATCTGAAGGTAGAACATGTCTGATGGTTTAATCCGAATGTAAAACATGTCTGAGTTTAATCTGAAGGTAGAACATGTCTGTGGGTTTAATCTGAAGGTAGAACATGTCTGTGGGTTTAATCTGAAGGTAGAACATGTCTGCGAGTTTAATCCGAAGGTAAAACATGTCTGAGTTTAATCTGAAGGTAGAACATGTCTGAGTTTAATCCGAAGGTAAAACATGTCTGAGTTTAATCTGAAGGTAGAACATGTCTGTGAGTTTAATCTGAAGGTAGAACATGTCTGTGGGTTTAATCTGAAGGTAGAACATGTCTGTGGGTTTAATCTGAAGGTAGAACATGTCTGTGGGTTTACTCTGAAGGTAGAACATGTCTGTGGGTTTAATCTGAAGGTAGAACATGTCTGTGGGTTTAATCTGAAGGTAAAACATGTCTGATGGTTTAATCTGAAGGTAGAACATGTCTGATGGTTTAATCTGAAGGTAGAACATGTCTGTGGGTTTAATCTGAAGGTAGAACATGTCTGTGGGTTTAATCTGAAGGTAGAACATGTCTGTGGGTTTAATCTGAAGGTAGAACATGTCTGTGGGTTTAATCTGAAGGTAGAACATGTCTGTGGGTTTAATCTGAAGGTAGAACATGTCTGTGGGTTTAATCTGAAGGTAGAACATGTCTGTGGGTTTAATCTGAAGGTAGAACATGTCTGTGGGTTTAATCTGAAGGTAGAACATGTCTGTGGGTTTAATCTGAAGGTAGAACATGTCTATGGGTTTAATCTGAAGGTAGAACATGTCTGTGGGTTTAATCTGAAGGTAGAACATGTCTGTGGGTTTAGTTTGAAGGTAGAACATGTCTGTGTGTCACACCCTGACCATAGTTTGCTTTGTATGTTCTATGTTTTGGTTTTGGTCAGGGTGTGATCTGAGTGGGCATTCTATGTTGGATGTCTTGTTTGTCTGTTTCTGTGTCTGGCCTGATATGGTTCTCAATCAGAGGCAGGTGTTAGTCATTGTCTCTGATTGGGAGCCATATTTAGGTAGCCTGTTTGGTGTTGGGTTTTGTGGGTGGGTTTTTCCGTGTCTGTGATTGGTTCACCACACAGGACTGTTTCGGTTTTCACATTTATTGTTTTTCATATTTGTAGTGTTTTTCCCGGTTTTCGTCTTGATTAAAGATGTTAAACCCTAACAACGCTGCATTTTGGTCCGCTTCTCCTTCCCAGGAAGAAAACCGTCACACGGTGGGTTTAATCTGAAGGTAGAACATGTCTGTGGGTTTAATCCAAAGGTAGAACATGTATGTGGGTTTAATCTGAAGGTAGAACATGTCTGATGGTTTAATCTGAAGGTAGAACATGTCTGTGGGTTTAATCTGAAGGTAGAACATGTCTGTGGGTTTAATCTGAAGGTAGAACATGTCTGTGGGTTTAATCTGAAGGTAGAACATGTCTGAGTTTAATCCGAAGGTAGAACATGTCTGTGGGTTTAATCTGAAGGTAGAACATGTATGTGGGTTTAGTTTGAAGGTAGAACATGTCTGTTGGTTTAGTTTGAAGGTAGAACATGTCTGTGGGTTTAATCCAAGGTATAACATGTCTGTGGGTTTAATCTGAAGGTAGAACATGTCTGTGGGTTTAATCTGAAGGTAGAACATGTCTGTGGGTTTAATCTGAAGGTAGAACATGTCTGTGGGTTTAATCTGAAGGTAGAACATGTCTGTGGGTTTAATCTGAAGGTATAACATGTCTGTGGGTTTAATCTGAAGGTAGAACATGTCTGTGGGTTTAATCTGAAGGTAGAACATGTCTGTGGGTTTAGTTTGAAGGTAGAACATGTCTGTGGGTTTAGTTTGAAGGTAGAACATGTCTGTGGGTTTAATCTGAAGGTAGAACATGTCTGTGGGTTTAGTTTGAAGGTAGAACATGTCTGTGGGTTTAATCTGAAGGTAGAACATGTCTGATGGTTTAATCCGAATGTAAAACATGTCTGAGTTTAATCTGAAGGTAGAACATGTCTGTGGGTTTAATCTGAAGGTAGAACATGTCTGTGGGTTTAATCTGAAGGTAGAACATGTCTGCGAGTTTAATCTGAAGGTAGAACATGTCTGATGGTTTAATCTGAAGGTAGAACATGTCTGTGGGTTTAATCTGAAGGTAGAACATGTCTGTGGGTTTAATCTGAAGGTAGAACATGTATGTGGGTTTAATCTGAAGGTAGAACATGTCTGTGGGTTTAATCTGAAGGTAGAACATGTCTGTGGGTTTAATCTGAAGGTAGAACATGTCTGTGGGTTTAATCTGAAGGTAGAACATGTCTGAGTTTAATCCGAAGGTAGAACATGTCTGTGGGTTTAATCTGAAGGTAGAACATGTCTGTGGGTTTAGTTTGAAGGTAGAACATGTCTGTGGGTTTAATCCAAAGGTAGAACATGTCTGTGGGTTTAATCTGAAGGTAGAACATGTCTGTGGGTTTAATCTGAAGGTAGAACATATCTGTGGGTTTAATCTGAAGGTAGAACATGTCTGTGGGTTTAATCTGAAGGTAGAACATGTCTGTGGGTTTAATCTGAAGGTAGAACATGTCTGTGGGTTTAATCTGAAGGTAGAACATGTCTGTGGGTTTAATCTGGAGGATAGAACATGTCTGTGGGTTTAATCTGAAGGTAGAACATGTCTGTGGGTTTAGTTTGAAGGTAGAACATGTCTGTGGGTTTAGTTTGAAGGTAGAACATGTCTGTGGGTTTAATCTGAAGGTAGAACATGTCTGTGGGTTTAGTTTGAAGGTAGAACATGTCTGTGGGTTTAATCTGAAGGTAGAACATGTCTGATGGTTTAATCCGAAGGTAAAACATGTCTGAGTTTAATCTGGAGGATAGAACATGTCTGTGGGTTTAATCTGAAGGTAGAACATGTCTGTGGGTTTAGTTTGAAGGTAGAACATGTCTGTGGGTTTAGTTTGAAGGTAGAACATGTCTGTGGGTTTAATCTGAAGGTAGAACATGTCTGTGGGTTTAGTTTGAAGGTAGAACATGTCTGTGGGTTTAATCTGAAGGTAGAACATGTCTGATGGTTTAATCCGAAGGTAAAACATGTCTGAGTTTAATCTGAAGGTAGAACATGTCTGTGGGTTTAATCTGAAGGTAGAACATGTCTGAGTTTAATCCGAAGGTAAAACATGTCTGAGTTTAATCTGAAGGTAGAACATGTCTGTGGGTTTAATCTGAAGGTAGAACATGTCTGTGGGTTTAATCTGAAGGTAGAACATGTCTGTGGGTTTACTCTGAAGGTAGAACATGTCTGTGGGTTTAATCTGAAGGTAGAACATGTCTGTGGGTTTAATCTGAAGGTAAAACATGTCTGATGGTTTAATCTGAAGGTAGAACATGTCTGATGGTTTAATCTGAAGGTAGAACATGTCTGATGGTTTAATCTGAAGGTAGAACATGTCTGTGGGTTTAATCTGAAGGTAGAACATGTCTGTGGGTTTAATCTGAAGGTAGAACATGTCTGTGGGTTTAATCTGAAGGTAGAACATGTCTGTGGGTTTAATCTGAAGGTAGAACATGTCTGTGGGTTTAATCTGAAGGTAGAACATGTCTATGGGTTTAATCTGAAGGTAGAACATGTCTGTGGGTTTAATCTGAAGGTAGAACATGTCTGTGGGTTTAATCTGAAGGTAGAACATGTCTATGGGTTTAATCTGAAGGTAGAACATGTCTGTGGGTTTAATCTGAAGGTAGAACATGTCTGTGGGTTTAGTTTGAAGGTAGAACATGTCTGTGTGTCACACCCTGACCATAGTTTGCTTTGTATGTTCTATGTTTTGGTTTGGTCAGGGTGTGATCTGAGTGGGCATTCTATGTTGGATGTCTTGTTTGTCTGTTTCTGTGTCTGGCCTGATATGGTTCTCAATCAGAGGCAGGTGTTAGTCATTGTCTCTGATTGGGAGCCATATTTAGGTAGCCTGTTTGGTGTTGGGTTTTGTGGGTGGGTTTTTCCGTGTCTGTGATTGGTTCACCACACAGGACTGTTTCGGTTTTCACATTTATTGTTTTTCATATTTGTAGTGTTTTCCCGGTTTTCGTCTTGATTAAAGATGTTAAACCCTAACAACGCTGCATTTTGGTCCGCTTCTCCTTCCCAGGAAGAAAACCGTCACACGGTGGGTTTAATCTGAAGGTAGAACATGTCTGTGGGTTTAATCCAAAGGTAGAACATGTATGTGGGTTTAATCTGAAGGTAGAACATGTCTGATGGTTTAATCTGAAGGTAGAACATGTCTGTGGGTTTAATCTGAAGGTAGAACATGTCTGTGGGTTTAATCTGAAGGTAGAACATGTCTGTGGGTTTAATCTGAAGGTAGAACATGTCTGAGTTTAATCCGAAGGTAGAACATGTCTGTGGGTTTAATCTGAAGGTAGAACATGTATGTGGGTTTAGTTTGAAGGTAGAACATGTCTGTTGGTTTAGTTTGAAGGTAGAACATGTCTGTGGGTTTAATCCAAAGGTATAACATGTCTGTGGGTTTTAATCTGAAGGTAGAACATGTCTGTGGGTTTAATCTGAAGGTAGAACATGTCTGTGGGTTTAATCTGAAGGTAGAACATGTCTGTGGGTTTAATCTGAAGGTAGAACATGTCTGTGGGTTTAATCTGAAGGTATAACATGTCTGTGGGTTTAATCTGAAGGTAGAACATGTCTGTGGGTTTAATCTGAAGGTAGAACATGTCTGTGGGTTTAGTTTGAAGGTAGAACATGTCTGTGGGTTTAGTTTGAAGGTAGAACATGTCTGTGGGTTTAATCTGAAGGTAGAACATGTCTGTGGGTTTAGTTTGAAGGTAGAACATGTCTGTGGGTTTAATCTGAAGGTAGAACATGTCTGATGGTTTAATCCGAATGTAAAACATGTCTGAGTTTAATCTGAAGGTAGAACATGTCTGTGGGTTTAATCTGAAGGTAGAACATGTCTGTGGGTTTAATCTGAAGGTAGAACATGTCTGCGAGTTTAATCTGAAGGTAGAACATGTCTGATGGTTTAATCTGAAGGTAGAACATGTCTGTGGGTTTAATCTGAAGGTAGAACATGTCTGTGGGTTTAATCTGAAGGTAGAACATGTATGTGGGTTTAATCTGAAGGTAGAACATGTCTGTGGGTTTAATCTGAAGGTAGAACATGTCTGTGGGTTTAATCTGAAGGTAGAACATGTCTGTGGGTTTAATCTGAAGGTAGAACATGTCTGAGTTTAATCCGAAGGTAGAACATGTCTGTGGGTTTAATCTGAAGGTAGAACATGTCTGTGGGTTTAGTTTGAAGGTAGAACATGTCTGTGGGTTTAATCCAAAGGTAGAACATGTCTGTGGGTTTAATCTGAAGGTAGAACATGTCTGTGGGTTTAATCTGAAGGTAGAACATATCTGTGGGTTTAATCTGAAGGTAGAACATGTCTGTGGGTTTAATCTGAAGGTAGAACATGTCTGTGGGTTTAATCTGAAGGTAGAACATGTCTGTGGGTTTAATCTGGAGGATAGAACATGTCTGTGGGTTTAATCTGAAGGTAGAACATGTCTGTGGGTTTAGTTTGAAGGTAGAACATGTCTGTGGGTTTAATTTGAAGGTAGAACATGTCTGTGGGTTTAAGAAGGTAGAACATGTCTGTGGGTTTAGTTTGAAGGTAGAACATGTCTGTGGGTTTAATCCAAAGGTAGAACATGTCTGTGGGTTTAATCTGAAGGTAGAACATGTCTGTGGGTTTAATCTGAAGGTAGAACATGTCTGTGGGTTTAATCTGAAGGTAGAACATGTCTGTGGGTTTAATCTGAAGGTAGAACATGTCTGTGGGTTTAGTTTGAAGGTAGAACATGTCTGTGGGTTTAGTTTGAAGGTAGAACATGTCTGTGGGTTTAATCTGAAGGTAGAACATGTCTGTGGGTTTAGTTTGAAGGTAGAACATGTCTGTGGGTTTAATCCAAAGGTAGAACATGTCTGTGGGTTTAATCTGAAGGTAGAACATGTCTGTGGGTTTAATCTGAAGGTAGAACATATCTGTGGGTTTAATCTGAAGGTAGAACATGTCTGTGGGTTTAATCTGAAGGTAGAACATGTCTGTGGGTTTAATCTGAAGGTAGAACATGTCTGTGGGTTTAATCTGGAGGATAGAACATGTCTGTGGGTTTAATCTGAAGGTAGAACATGTCTGTGGGTTTAGTTTGAAGGTAGAACATGTCTGTGGGTTTAGTTTGAAGGTAGAACATGTCTGTGGGTTTAATCTGAAGGTAGAACATGTCTGTGGGTTTAGTTTGAAGGTAGAACATGTCTGTGGGTTTAATCTGAAGGTAGAACATGTCTGATGGTTTAATCCGAAGGTAAAACATGTCTGAGTTTAATCTGAAGGTAGAACATGTCTGTGGGTTTAATCTGAAGGTAGAACATGTATGTGGGTTTAATCTGAAGGTAAAACATGTCTGTGGGTTTAATCTGAAGGTAAAACATGTCTGTGGGTTTAATCTGAAGGTAGAACATGTCTGCGAGTTTAATCTGAAGGTAGAACATGTCTGATGGTTTAATCTGAAGGTAGAACATGTCTGTGGGTTTAATGTGAAGGTAGAACATGTCTGTGGGTTTAATGTGAAGGTAGAACATGTCTGTGGGTTTAATCTGAAGGTAGAACATGTCTGTGGGTTTAATCTGAAGGTAGAACATGTCTGTGGGTTTAATCTGAAGGTAGAACATGTCTATGGGTTTAATCTGAAGGTAGAACATGTCTGATGTTTTAATCTGAAGGTAGAACATGTCTGTGGGTTTAATCTGAAGGTAGAACATGTCTGTGGGTTTAGTTTGAAGGTAGAACATGTCTGTGTGTCACACCCTGACCATAGTTTGCTTTGTATGTTCTATGTTTTGGTTTGGTCAGGGTGTGATCTGAGTGGGCATTCTATGTTGGATGTCTTGTTTGTCTGTTTCTGTGTCTGGCCTGATATGGTTCTCAATCAGAGGCAGGTGTTAGTCATTGTCTCTGATTGGGAGCCATATTTAGGTAGCCTGTTTGGTGTTGGGTTTTGTGGGTGGGTTTTTCCGTGTCTGTGATTGGTTCACCACACAGGACTGTTTCGGTTTTCACATTTATTGTTTTTCATATTTGTAGTGTTTTTCCCGGTTTTCGTCTTGATTAAAGATGTTAAACCCTAACAACGCTGCATTTTGGTCCGCTTCTCCTTCCCAGGAAGAAAACCGTGACACGGTGGGTTTAATCTGAAGGTAGAACATGTCTGATGGTTTAATCTGAAGGTAGAACATGTCTGTGGGTTTAATCTGAAGGTAGAACATGTCTGATGGTTTAATCTGAAGGTAGAACATGTCTGTGGGTTTAATCTGAAGGTAGAACATGTCTGTGTGTTTAATCTGAAGGTAGAACATGTCTGTGGGTTTAATCTGAAGGTAGAACATGTCTGAGTTTAATCCGAAGGTAGAACATGTCTGTGGGTTTAATCTGAAGGTAGAACATGTCTGTGGGTTTAGTTTGAAGGTAGAACATGTCTGTGGGTTTAATCCAAAGGTAGAACATGTCTGTGGGTTTAATCTGAAGGTAGAACATGTCTGTGGGTTTAATCTGAAGGTAGAACATGTCTGTGGGTTTAATCTGAAGGTAGAACATGTCTGTGGGTTTAATCTGAAGGTAGAACATGTCTGTGGGTTTAATCTGAAGGTAGAACATGTCTGTGGGTTTAATCTGAAGGTAGAACATGTCTGTGGGTTTAGTTTGAAGGTAGAACATGTCTGTGGGTTTAGTTTGAAGGTAGAACATGTCTGTGGGTTTAATCTGAAGGTAGAAAATGTCTGTGGGTTTAGTTTGAAGGTAGAACATGTCTGTGGGTTTAATCTGAAGGTAGAACATGTCTGTGGGTTTAGTTTGAAGGTAGAACATGTCTGTGGGTTTAATCTGAAGGTAGAACATGTATGTGGGTTTAATCTGAAGGTAGAACATGTATGTGGGTTTAATCTGAAGGTAGAACATGTCTGTGGGTTTAATCCGAAGGTAGAACATGTCTATTGGTTTAATCCGAAGGTAGAACATGTATGTGGGTGTCACGAGTCCGACCGAGGGTGTTTCCCCTTCCCGGGCGGGTGGCGCTCGGCGGTCGTCATCACCGGCCTATTAGCTGCCACTGATTGTTTTTCCTCTCCCTCCTTGTATGTTTAGTGGTAGCACCTGTTCATGTGTGATTAGTTAATTAGTTTGTCTTTATTAGACAGCCGGCCCGCCTGGTTGTTGTGCGGGATTATTTCAGTGTAACCTTCGGCTCTGTTGTAGAGGTACGTGTTAGTGCCTGGTCGTTACTTTTCCGTTGTACATTCTCATTCCCTGTGTTTGGGGCCGTTACTATTGTGAGCACCCTGTGGTGCGTTGGTGCTATTAAAGACGCACAGCTTTGCACTCACTGTCTCCTGCGTTTGACTCCACACACCTACGACACCTGAAGCATTACAGTGGTTTAATCTGAAGGTAGAACATGTCTGATGGTTTAATCTGAAGGTAGAACATGTCTGATGGTTTAATCTGAAGGTAGAACATGTCTGATGGTTTAATCTGAAGGTAGAACATGTCTGATGGTTTAATCTGAAGGTAGAACATGTCTGATGGTTTAATCCGAAGGTAAAACATGTCTGATGGTTTAATCCGAAGGTAGAACATGTATGTGGGTTTAGTTTGAAGGTAAAACATGTCTGTGGGTTAATCTGAAGGTAGAACATGTCTGATGGTTTAATCTGAAGGTAGAACATGTCTGATGGTTTAATCTGAAGGTAGAACATGTCTGATGGTTTAATCTGAAGGTAGAACATGTCTGTGGGTTTAATCTGAAGGTAGAACATGTCTGATGGTTTAATCTGAAGGTAGAACATGTCTGTGGGTTTAATCTGAAGGTAGAACATGTCTGTGGATTTAATCTGAAGGTAGAACATGTCTGTGGGTTTAATTTGATTAAATTCATAAAATGAACCAACAAGAAAATGGACCACACTTCAGCGGTCCAGTTCTATGAGCTTGTGTGGCCTACCACTTCGCGGCTGAGCCGGTGTTGCTCCTAGACGTTTCCACTTCTACTGATTCTGAGCGGTGCAGCGGTCTAAGGCACTGCATTTCAGTGCTAGAGGTGTCACTACAAACCCGGGTTCGATTCTAGGCTGTATCACAACCCTGGCCATGATTTGGAGTCCCATAGGGCGGCGCACAATTGGCCCAGCTTTGTCTGAGTTAGGGGAGGGTTTGGCCGGGGTAGGCCGTTATTGTGAATAATCATTTGTTCTTACTGACGTGCCTAGTTAAATATATACTTTTTGAAATAAGTCCATTCACAATAACATCACCTACAGTTGACCAGGATTTTTTTATTTTTATTTTACCTTTATTTTACTAGGCAAGTCAGTTAAGAACAAATTCTTATTTTCAATGACGGGCTAGGAACAGTGGGTTAACTGCCTGTTCAGGGGCAGAACGACAGATTTGTACCTTGTCAGCTCGGGGATTCGAACTTGCAACCTTTCAGTTACTAGTCCAACGCTCTAACCACTAGGCTACCCTAAAAGGGCAGAAATTTGACGAACTGACTTTTTGGAAAGGGGGCATCCTATGACAGCGCCACGTTGAAAGACACTGAGTTCTTCAGAAAGGCTATTCTACTGCCAATGCTTGTCTATGGAGATTGCATGGCGGTGTCCTCAATTTTATACACCTTTCAGCAAGTTGAGGAATCCAAACCAGATGGGATGGCGTGTCGCTGCAGTTTGGACATTTTCAATTTTTCTATTTGTATTTATTACTGGATCCCCATTAGTCTTCCTGGGGTTCATTATGGATCCCCATTAGTTCCTGCCAAGGCAGCAGCTACTCTTCCTGGGGTTCATGAGGAATCCCCAGTCTTGAAGTTCCTGCCATATGGCAGCAGCTACTCTTCTTGGGGTTTATTATGGATCCCAATTGTAGTTCCTGCATGGGCAGCAGCTACTCTTCCTGGGGTTTATTATGGATCCCAATTAGTTCCTGCCAAGGCAGCAGCTACTCTTCCTGGGGTTTATTATGGATCCCCTTAGTACCTGCCTTGGCAACAGCTACTCTTCCTGGGGTTTATTATGGATGCCAATTAGTTCCTGCCAAGGCAGCAGCTACTCTTCCTGGGGTTTATTATGGATCCCCTTAGTACCTGCCTTGGCAACAGCTACTCTTCCTGTGGTCCAGCAAAATTAAGGCAGTTATACAATTTAAAAAAACATTACAATACATTCATTGCAGAATTCACAACACACTAAGTGTTTGGCCTCAGGCCCATACTCCACTACTACATATCCATGTGTATGTGTGTAAAGTGCCTATGTTATACTCCACTACTACATATCCATGTGTACGTGTGTAAAGTGCCTATGTTATACTCCACTACTACATATCCATGTGTACGTGTGTAAAGTGCCTATGTTATACTCCACTACTACATATCTATAACGTGTACGTGTGTAAAGTGCCTATGTTATACTCCACTACTACATATCCACGTGTACGTGTGTAAAGTGCCTATGTTATACTCCACTACTACATATCCATGTGTACGTGTGTAAAGTGCCTATGTTATACTCCACTACTACATATCCATGTGTACGTGTGTAAAGTGCCTATGTTATACTCCACTACTACATATCCATGTGTACGTGTGTAAAGTGCCTATGTTATACTCCACTACTACATATCCATGTGTACGTGTGTAAAGTGCCTATGTTATACTCCACTACTACATATCCACGTGTACGTGTGTAAAGTGCCTATGTTATACTCCACTACTACATATCCATGTGTACGTGTGTAAAGTGCCTATGTTATACTCCACTACTACATATCCATGTGTACGTGTGTAAAGTGCCTATGTTATACTCCACTACTACATATCCATGTGTACGTGTGTAAAGTGCCTATGTTATACTCCACTACTACATATCTACAACGTGTACGTGTGTAAAGTGCCTATGTTATACTCCACTACTACATATCCATGTGTACGTGTGTAAAGTGCCTATGTTATACTCCACTACTACATATCCATGTGTACGTGTGTAAAGTGCCTATGTTATACTCCACTACTACATATCCATGTGTAAAGTGCCTATGTTATACTCCACTACTACATATCCATGTGTACGTGTGTAAAGTGCCTATGTTATACTCCACTACTTCATATCTACAACGTGTACGTGTGTAAAGTACCTATGTTATACTCCACTACTTCATATCTACAACGTGTACGTGTGTAAAGTGCCTATGTTATACTCCACTACTTCATATCTACAACGTGTACGTGTGTAAAGTGCCTATGTTATCGTGTGTTTGTGTGTGTCTCTTCACAGTCTCCGGTGTTCCATAAGGTGATTTGTTTTACCTGCTTTTTAAGACTGATTCTACTGCTTGTATCAGTTACCTGATGTGGAATAGATTTCCATGTAGTCATGGCATGTATGTTGTATGTACAGTGGCTTGCGAAAGTATTCACCCCCCTCTGTATTTTTCCTATTTTGTTACCTTACAACCTGGAATTAAAATATATTTTTGGGGGGTTTGTGTCATTTGATTTACACAACACTTTGAAGATGCAAAGTATTTTTTCTTGTGAAACAAACAAGAAATAATACAAAAAAAAACAGAACTTGAGCGTAACTTTTCACCCCCCCAAAGTAAATACTTTGTAGAGACACCTTTAGCAGCAATTACAGCTTCAAGTCTCTTGGGGTATGTGTCTATAAGCTTGGCACATCTAGCCACTGGGATTTTTACCCATTTTTCAAGGCAAAACTGCTTCAGCTCCTTCAGGTTGGATGGGTTCCACTGGTGTACAGCAATCTTTAAGTCATACCACAGATTCTCAATTGGATTGAGGTCTGGACTTTGATTAGGCTATTCCAAGACAATTAAATGTTTCCCCTTAAACCACTTGAGTGTTGCTTTTACAATATGCTTAGGGTCATTGTCCTGCTTGTCCTGCTGGAAGGTGAACTTCTGTCCCAGGCTCAAATCTCTGGAAGACTGAAACAGGTTTTCCTCAAGAATAACCCTGCATTTAGCACCATCCATCATTCCTTCAATTCAGACCAGTTTCCCAGTACCTGCCGATGGAAAAACTGCCACCACCATGCATCACATTGGGGATGGTGTTCTTGGGGTAATAACATTTTCCTTGATGGACAAAACGCTACATTTTAGTCTCATCTGACCAGAGTTCCTTCTTCCATTTGTTTGGGGAGTCTCCCACAGTACCTTCTTCCATATGTTTGGGGAGTCTCCCACAGTACCTTCTTCCATATGTTTGGGGAGTCTCCCACAGTACCTTCTTCCATATGTTTGGGGAGTCTCCGGTGAACAGGTCAGGATTCCATAGCCGCAGGCAGAACAGTTGAAACTGGAGCAGCAGCACGGCCAGGTGGCCTGGGGACAGCAAGTAGGCATCATGCCAGGTAGTCCTGAGGCATGGTCCAAGGGCTCAGGTCCTAAGAGAGAGAGAAAGAAAGAGAGAAAGAGATAATTAGAGAGAGCATACTTAAATTCACACAGGACATAGGATAAGACAGGATAAGTACTCCAGATATAACAAACTGACCCTAGCCCCCCAACACATACAATACTGCAGCATAAATACTGGAGGCTGAGACAGGAGGGGTCAGGAGACACTGTGGCCCCATCCGATGATACCCCCGGACAGGGCCAAACAGGAAGGATATAACCCCAACCACTTTGCCAAAGCACAGCCCCCACACCACTAGAGGGATATCTTCAACCACCAACTTACCATCCTGAGACAAGGCCGAGTATAGCCCACAAAGATCTCCGCCACGGCACAACCCAAGGGGAGGCGCCAACCCAGACAGGAAGATCACATCAGTGACTTAATTAATTTTTCTGCATCATTTTTGGACAGAAAGTTTCAGATTTTTGCAATGTTACGTAGATGGAAAAAAGCTGTCCTTTAAACTGTCTTGATATGTTCGTCAAAAGAGAGATCAAGGTCCAGAGTAACGCCGAGGTCCTTCACAGTTTTATTTGAGACAACTGTACAACCATTAAGATTAATTGTCAGATTCAACAGAATATCTCTTTGTTTCTTGGGACCTAGAACAAGCATCTCTGTTTTGTCCAAGTTTAAAAGTAGAAAGTTTGCAGCCATCCACTTCCTTATGTCTGAGACACAGGTTTCTAGCGAGGACAATTTTGGGCCTTCACAATGTTCCATTTAAATATACAGCTGTGTGTCATCCGCATCGCAGTGAAAGTTAACATTATGTTTTCGAATGACATCCCCAAGAAGTAAAATATATAGTGAAAACAATAGTGGTCCTAAAACGGAACTCAACATTTACAGTTGATTTGTCCGAGGACAAGCCATTCACAGAGACAAACTGATATCTTTCCGACAGATAAGATCTAAACCAGTCCAGAACTTGTCCGTGTAGACCAATTTGGGTTTCCAATCTCTCCAAAAGACTGTGGTGATCGAAGGTATCAAAAGCAGCACTAAGGTCTAGGAGCACGAGGACAGAGCCTCAGAGCCTCAGTCTGATGCCATTAAAAGGTAATTTACCACCTTCACAAGTACAGTCTCAGTGCTATGATGGGGTCTAAAACCAGACTGAAGCATTTCATATACATTGTTTTTCTTCAGGAAGGCAGTGAGTTGCTGCGCAACAGCCTTTTCAAACATTTTTGAGAGGAATGGAAGATTCGATATAGGCCCGATAGTTTCGTTTTTTATATTTTCTGCGTCAAGGTTTGGCTTTTTCAAGAGAGGCTTTATTACTGCCACTTTTTGTGAGTTTGGTACACATCTGGTGGATAGAGAGCCGTTTATTATGTTCAACATAGGAGAGCCAAGCACAGGAAGCAGCTCTTTCAGTAGTGTAGTTGGAATAGGGTCCAGTGTGCAGCTTGAAGGTTTAGAGGCCATGATTATTTTCATCATTGTGTCAAGAGATATAGTACTAAAACACTTGAGTATCTCCCTTGATCCTAGGTCCTGGCAGAGTTGTGCACACTCAGGACAACTGAGCTTTGAAGGAATACGCAGATTTAAAGAGGAGCCCGTAATTTGCTTTCTAATAATCATGATCTTTTCCTCAAATAAGTTAATTAATTTATTACTGCTGAAGTGAAAGCCATCCTCACTTGGGGAATGCTGCTTTATTAGTTAGCTTTGCAACAGTATCAAAAATAAATTTCGGATTGTTCTTACTTTCCTATTGTGACTAGGGGGCACTATTTTCATTTTTGGAAAAAGAACGTTCCCGTAGTAAAAGGGATATTTTGTCAGAACAAGATGCTAGAATATGCATATAATTGACAGCTTGGGATAGAAAACACTCTAAAGTTTCCAAAACTGTAAAAATATTGTCTGTGAGTACAACAGAACTGATATTGCAGGCGAAAGTCTGAGAAAAATCCAATCCGGAAGTGCCTCATCTTTTGAAAGCTCTGCGTTCCAATGCGTCCCTATTGAGCAGTGAATGGGATATAACAACCAGATTACTCTTTCTCCTTATTCCCCAAGGTGTCTACAGCATTGTGACATACGCATTTATGTTGAAGAATACCCGTAAGCGGCTACATTGCGCATGTGGTCACCTGATGGCTCTCAGAGTGATTCTAGCGTAAAATACAGAGGTAGCCATTATTCCATTCGGTCCTACTGAAAAACCAATTGTCCAGGTGGATATATTAACGAATAGATATTTGAAAAACACCTTGAGGATTGATTATAAACAACATTTGCCATGTTTCTGTCGATATTATGGAGCTAATTTGGAATATTTTTCAGTGTTTTCGTGACTGCAATTTCCGGGCAAATTCTCAGGCAAATGTGAAGAACAAACGGAGCTATTTCGCCTACAAAAATAATATTTTTGGAAAAAAGGAACATTGGCTATCTAACTGGGAGTCTCGTGAGTGAAAACATCCGAAGCTCATCCAAGGTAAACGATTTAATTTGATTGCTTTTCTGATTTCCGTGACCAAGTTACCTGCTGCTAGCTGGACAAAATGCTATGCTAGGCTATCGATAAACTTACACAAATGCTTGTCTAGCTTTGGCTGTAAAGTATATTTTGAAAATCTGAGATGACAGGGTGATTAACAGAAGGCTAAGTTGTGTCTCAATATATTTCACTTGTGATTTTCATGAATAGGAATATTTTCTAGGAATATTTATATCCATTATCCATTTATATCCATTATGCTAATTAGTGTCAGTCGATGATTACGATGGGGAGTCACTAGAGGTTTTAATTAAGTTGGAAAAATAGAATGATCGACCAATAAGAGCTCTTTTGATACTGCACGGTGTAACGGTTTTCTTCCATTGAAGGAGAGGAGGACCAAAATGCGCGTGGTTAGAGTCTAACATGTTTAATAAAGACAATAAATGGGAACACTACAAAATAACAAAATGTGAATAAACCGAAACAGTCCTATCTGGTGCATAGACACAAAGACATAAGACAACCACCCACAAAACCAAACACAAAACAGGCTACCTAAATATGGTTCCCAATCAGAGACAATGACAAAATCCTGCCTCTGATTGAGAACCATATTAGGCCAAACAACAAACCCAACATAGAAGCACAAAACATAGAATGCCCACTCAGCTCAGGACCGAGGGGCAGCTCAGGACCGAGAGGTAGCTCAGGACCGAGAGGTTGCTCAGGACCGAGAGGTAGCTCAGGCTGGTTGACGGCTCTGGCAGCTTCTGGCAGACTGGCGGCTCTGGCGGCTCCTGGCTGATTGGCGGCTCCGGCGGCTCCTGGCTGACTGGCGGCTCTGGCGGCTCCTGGCTGATTGGCGGCTCTGGCGGCTCCTTGCAGACTGGCGGCTCTGGCGGCTCCTTGCAGACTGGTGGCTCTGGCGGCTCCTTGCAGACTGGCGGCTCCTTGCAGACTGGAGGCTCTGGCGGCCCAGGACAGACGAGAGACTCTAGCGGCTCTGCACAGACGGGAGACTCTAGCAGCTCTGGACAGGCGGGAGACTCTAGCAGCGCTGGACAGGCGGGAGCTCCTGTAGACAAAGGACAGAGAGACAGCCTGGTGCGGGAGGCTACTGGAGTACTGGAGATCTTGAGAGCAGGGTTGGCACCACCCGCCCTGGCTGGATCTCCACCCTAGCCCGGCAGATGTAGGGAGCTGGGATGTAGCGCACCAGGCTAAGCATGCGTACTGGGGACACCGTGCGTTCCACCGCATAACACGGTGCCCGCCATGGTTAGCACGGCTAGGAGCACTGTAGCGCTGAGCTGGCACAGGACGTGCAGGGCTAGGGAGGTGCACTAGAGGCCTGGTGCGTGAGGCTGGCACAGTATTAACCAGACGGCTAGCACGCACCTCAGGACGAGTCTCAATGGTGATAGCTGAGCTGACTACACTGACTGTGCTAGTGGCAGACTCCACTATGCTGGCAGGCTGGCTAACAGCCTGCTGCCTGGCCTGCACCCTATTTCATTGTGGAGCTAGAGGAGTTAGAGCCCTGTCTATGTTGGTAGATAAGATGAGAGCACCCCTCCAGCTAGGATGGAGTCCGTTACTCCTCAGCAGGCCAGGCTTGGTCCTGTCTGTGGGTGAGTTCCAGAAAGAGGGCCAATTATCTACAAATTCTATCTTTTGGGAGGGGCAGAAAACAGTTGTGAGACTGCTGTGGAGCTCATCAATCCCCCTAACTGGGAGGAGGCCAGAGACAATTAACCGATGCGGACACATCTTTCGAGCTGATTTACACGCTGAAGCTATGTTGACCTCTGACTGTTTCATCCTAACATCGTTGGTGCCAACGTGGATAACAATATCTCTATACTCTCTACACTCACCAGTTTTAGCTTTAGCCAGCACCATCTTCAGATTAGCCTTAACGTCGATAGCCCTGCCCCCTGGTAAACAGTGTATGATCGCTGGATGATTCGTTTTAAGTCTAATACTGCAGGTAATGGAGTCGCCAATGACTAGGGTTTTCAATTTGTCAGAGCTAATGGTGGGAAGCTTCGGCGTCTCAGACCCCGTAACGGGAGGAATAGATACAAGAGAAGGCTCGGCCTCAGACACCGACTCACTGCTTAATGGGGAATACCGGTTGAAAGTTTATGTCGGCTGAATGAGCGACACTGGTTGAGCAATCCTACAGCATTTCCCTCCAGAAACCATGAGAAAGTTGTCCGGCTGCGGGGACTGTGCCAGGGGGGATTTATACTACTATCTGTACTTACTGGTGGCACAGACGCTGTTTGATCCTTTCCTACACTGAAATTACCCTTGCCTAACGATTGCGTCTGAAGCTGGGCTTGCAGCACAGCTATCCTCGTCGTAAGGCAATCGTTCTCCTGTAGCTGATTCATAGTCAAGACTGGGTCATATTCAGGACTGGGTAATAGTCAGGACTGGGTCATAGTCAGGACTGGGTCATAGTAGCTGGGTCATAGTCAGGACTGGGTCATAGTCAGGACTGGGTCATATTCAGGACTGGGTCATAGTAGCTGGGTCATAGTAGATGGGTCCAAATATCTGGGTCATAGTATCTGTGTCCTAGTAGTTGGGTCCTAGTAACTGGGTCACAGTAGATGGGTCATATTCAGGACTGGGTCATAGTAGATGGGTCATAGTAGATGGGTCATAGTCAAGACTGGGTCATAGTAGATGGGTCATAGTAGATGGGTCATAGAAGATGGGTCATAATAGATGGGTCATATTCAGGACTGGGTCATAGTAGATGGGTCATAGTAGATGGGTCATAGTAGATGGGTCATAGTAGATGGGTCATAGTAGATGGGTCATAATAGATGGGTCATAGTAGATGGGTCATAGTAGATGGGTCATAGTAGATGGGTCATAGTAGATGGGTCATAGTCAAGACTGGGTCATAGTAGATGGGTCATAGTAGCTGGGTCATAGTAGATGGGTCATAGTAGATTGGTCATAGTAGATGGGTCATAGTCAGGACTGGGTCATAGTAGATGGGTCATAGTAGATGGGTCATAGTAGATGGGTCATAGTAGATGGGTCATAGTCAGGTCTGGGTCATAGTAGATGGGTCATAGTAGATGGGTCATAGTAGATGGGTCATAGTCAGGTCTGGGTCATAGTAGATGGGTCATAGTAGATGGGTCATAGTAGATGGGTCATAGTAGATGGGTCATAGTCAGGTCTGGGTCATAGTAGATGGGTCATAGTAGATGGGTCATAGTAGATGGATCATAGTAGATGGGTCATAGTAGATGGGTCATAGTAGATGGGTCATAGTAGATGGGTCATAGTAGATTGGTCATAGTAGATGGGTCATAGTAGATGGGTCATAGTAGATGGGTCATAGTAGATGGATCATAGTAGATGGGTCATAGTAGATGGGTCATAGTAGATGGGTCATAGTAGATGGGTCATAGTCAGGACTGGGTCATATTCAGGTCTGGGTCATAGTAGATGGGTCATAGTAGATTGGTCATAGTAGATGGGTCATAGTCAGGTCTGGGTCATAGTAGATGGGTCATAGTAGATGGGTCATAGTAGATGGGTCATAGTCAGGTCTGGGTCATAGTAGATGGGTCATAGTAGATGGGTCATAGTCAGGTCTGGGTCATAGTAGATGGGTCATAGTAGATGGGTCATAGTAGATGGATCATAGTAGATGGGTCATAGTAGATGGGTCATAGTAGATGGGTCATAGTAGATGGGTCATAGTAGATGGGTCATAGTAGATGGGTCATAGTCAGGTCTGGGTCATAGTAGATGGGTCATAGTAGCTGGGTCATAGTAGCTGGGTCATAGTAGATGGGTCATAGTAGATGGGTCATAGTAGATGGGTCATAGTAGCTGGGTCATAGTAGCTGGGTCATAGTAGCTGGGTCATAGTAGATGGGTCATAGTAGATGGGTCATAGTAGATGGGTCATAGTAGATGGGTCATAGTAGATGGGTCATAGTAGATGGGTCATAGTAGATGGGTCATAGTAGATGGGTCATAGTCAGGTCTGGGTCATAGTAGATGGGTCATAGTAGATGGGTCATAGTCAGGTCTGGGTCATAGTAGATGGGTCATAGTAGATGGGTCATAGTAGATGGGTCATAGTAGATGGGTCATAGTAGATGGATCATAGTAGATGGGTCATAGTAGATGGGTCATAGTCAAGACTGGGTCATAGTAGCTGAGTATAGTCATGGCTGGGTCATAGTCAGGAATGGGTCATAGTAGCTGGGTCATATTTAGGACTGGGTCATAGTAGATGGGTCATAGTAGATGGGTCATAGTAGATGGGTCATAGTAGATGGGTCATAGTCAGGACTGGGTCATAGTAGATGGGTCATAGTCAGGACTGGGTCATAGTAGATGGGTCATAGTCAGGACTGGGTCATATTCAGGACTGTGTCATTGTAGATGGGTCATAGTAGAAGGGTCATAGTAGATGGGTCATAGTCAGGTCTGGGTCATAGTAGATGGGTCATAGTAGATGGGTCATAGTAGATGGGTCATAGTCAGGTCTGGGTCATAGTAGATGGGTCATAGTCAGGTCTGGGTCATAGTAGATGGGTCATAATAGATGGGTCATAGTAGATGGGTCATAGTCAGGTCTGGGTCATAGTAGATGGGTCATAGTAGATGGGTCATAGTAGCTGGGTCATAGTAGATGGGTCATAGTAGATGGGTCATAGTAGATGGGTCATAGTAGATGGGTCATAGTAGATGGGTCCAAATATCTGGGTCCTAGTAACTGGGTCACAGTAGATGGGTCATATTCAGGACTGGGTCATAGTAGATGGGTCATAGTAGATGGGTCATAGTAGATGGGTCATAGTAGATGGGTCATAGTCAGGTCTGGGTCATAGTAGATGGGTCATAGTAGCTGGGTCATAGTAGCTGGGTCATAGTAGATGGGTCATAGTAGATGGGTCATAGTAGATGGGTCATAGTAGCTGGGTCATAGTAGATGGGTCATAGTCAGGTCTGGGTCATAGTAGCTGGGTCATAGTAGATGGGTCATAGTAGATGGGTCATAGTAGATGGGTCATAGTAGCTGGGTCATAGTAGATGGGTCATAGTCAGGTCTGGGTCATAGTAGCTGGGTCATAGTAGATGGGTCCAAATATCTGGGTCATAGTAGTTGGGTCCTAGTAACTGGGTCACAGTAGATGGGTCATATTCAGGACTGGGTCATAGTAGATGGGTCATAGTAGATGGGTCATAGTCAAGACTGGGTCATAGTAGATGGGTCATAGTAGATGGGTCATAGTAGATGGGTCATAATAGATGGGTCATAGTAGATGGGTCATAATAGATGGGTCATAATAGATGGGTCATAATAGATGGGTCATATTCAGGACTGGGTCATAGTAGATGGGTCATAGTAGCTGGGTCATAGTAGATGGGTCATAGTAGATGGGTCATAGTAGATGGGTCATAGTAGATGGGTCATAGTCAGGACTGGGTCATAGTAGATGGGTCATAGTAGATGGGTCATAGTAGATGGGTCATAGTAGATGGGTCATAGTCAGGTCTGGGTCATAGTAGCTGGGTCATAGTAGATGGGTCATAGTAGATGGGTCATAGTCAAGACTGGGTCATAGTAGATGGGTCATAGTAGATGGGTCATAGTCAAGACTGGGTCATAGTAGATGGGTCATAGTAGCTGGGTCATAGTAGATGGGTCATAGTAGATGGGTCATAGTAGATGGGTCATTGTAGATGGGTCATAGTCAGGACTGGGTCATAGTAGATGGGTCATAGTAGATGGGTCATAGTAGATGGGTCTTAGTAGATGGGTCATAGTCAGGTCTGGGTCATAGTAGATGGGTCATAGTAGATGGGTCATAGTAGATGGGTCATTGTAGATGGGTCATAGTAGATGGGTCATAGTAGATGGGTCATAGTAGATGGGTCATAGTAGATGGGTCATAGTCAGGTCTGGGTCATAGTAGATGGGTCATAGTAGATGGGTCATAGTAGATGGGTCATAGTAGATGGGTCATAGTAGATGGGTCATAGTAGATGGGTCATAGTAGCTGGGTCATAGTAGCTGGGTCATAGTAGCTGGGTCATAGTAGATGGGTCATAGTAGATGGGTCATAGTAGATGGGTCATAGTAGATGGGTCATAGTAGATGGGTCATAGTCAGGTCTGGGTCATAGTAGATGGGTCATAGTAGATGGATCATAGTAGATGGGTCATAGTAGATGGGTCATAGTCAAGACTGGGTCATAGTAGCTGAGTATAGTCATGGCTGGGTCATAGTCAGGAATGGGTCATAGTAGCTGGGTCATATTTAGGACTGGGTCATAGTAGATGGGTCATAGTAGATGGGTCATAGTAGATGGGTCATAGTAGATGGGTCATAGTCAGGACTGGGTCATAGTAGATGGGTCATAGTCAGGACTGGGTCATAGTAGATGGGTCATAGTCAGGACTGGGTCATATTCAGGACTGTGTCATTGTAGATGGGTCATAGTAGAAGGGTCATAGTAGATGGGTCATAGTCAGGTCTGGGTCATAGTAGATGGGTCATAGTAGATGGGTCATAGTAGATGGGTCATAGTCACGGGGTCACAGTAGATGGGTCATATTCAGGACTGGGTCATAGTAGATGGGTCATAGTCAAGACTGGGTCATAGTAGATGGGTCATAGTAGATGGGTCATAGAAGATGGGTCATAATAGATGGGTCATATTCAGGACTGGGTCATAGTAGATGGGTCATAGTAGATGGGTCATAGTAGATGGGTCATAGTAGATGGGTCATAGTAGATGGGTCATAATAGATGGGTCATAGTAGATGGGTCATAGTAGATGGGTCATAGTAGATGGGTCATAGTAGATGGGTCATAGTCAAGACTGGGTCATAGTAGATGGGTCATAGTAGCTGGGTCATAGTAGATGGGTCATAGTAGATTGGTCATAGTAGATGGGTCATAGTCAGGACTGGGTCATAGTAGATGGGTCATAGTAGATGGGTCATAGTAGATGGGTCATAGTAGATGGGTCATAGTAGATGGGTCATAGTAGATGGGTCATAGTCAGGTCTGGGTCATAGTAGATGGGTCATAGTAGATGGGTCATAGTAGATGGGTCATAGTCAGGTCTGGGTCATAGTAGATGGGTCATAGTAGATGGGTCATAGTAGATGGGTCATAGTAGATGGGTCATAGTCAGGTCTGGGTCATAGTAGATGGGTCATAGTAGATGGGTCATAGTAGATGGATCATAGTAGATGGGTCATAGTAGATGGGTCATAGTAGATGGGTCATAGTAGATGGGTCATAGTAGATTGGTCATAGTAGATGGGTCATAGTAGATGGGTCATAGTAGATGGGTCATAGTAGATGGGTCATAGTAGATGGGTCATAGTAGATGGATCATAGTAGATGGGTCATAGTAGATGGGTCATAGTAGATGGGTCATAGTAGATGGGTCATAGTAGATGGGTCATAGTCAGGACTGGGTCATATTCAGGTCTGGGTCATAGTAGATGGGTCATAGTAGATTGGTCATAGTAGATGGGTCATAGTCAGGTCTGGGTCATAGTAGATGGGTCATAGTAGATGGGTCATAGTAGATGGGTCATAGTAGATGGGTCATAGTAGATGGGTCATAGTCAGGTCTGGGTCATAGTAGATGGGTCATAGTAGATGGGTCATAGTAGATGGGTCATTGTAGATGGGTCATAGTAGATGGGTCATAGTAGATGGGTCATAGTAGATGGGTCATAGTAGATGGGTCATAGTCAGGTCTGGGACATAGTAGATGGGTCATAGTAGCTGGGTCATAGTAGCTGGGTCATAGTAGATGGGTCATAGTAGATGGGTCATAGTAGATGGGTCATAGTAGCTGGGTCATAGTAGCTGGGTCATAGTAGCTGGGTCATAGTAGATGGGTCATAGTAGATGGGTCATAGTAGATGGGTCATAGTAGATGGGTCATAGTCAGGTCTGGGTCATAGTAGATGGGTCATAGTAGATGGATCATAGTAGATGGGTCATAGTAGATGGGTCATAGTAGATGGGTCATAGTAGATGGGTCATAGTCAAGACTGGGTCATAGTAGATGGGTCATAGTAGATGGGTCATAGTAGATGGGTCATAGTAGATGGGTCATAGTCAGGTCTGGATCATAGTAGATGGGTCATAGTAGATGGATCATAGTAGATGGGTCATAGTAGATGGGTCATAGTCAAGACTGGGTCATAGTAGTAGTAGTATTATTATTATATTATTATTATTATTATATATTATAGTAGCTGAGTATAGTCATGGCTGGGTCATAGTCAGGAATGGGTCATAGTAGCTGGGTCATATTTAGGACTGGGTCATAGTAGATGGGTCATAGTAGATGGGTCATAGTAGATGGGTCATAGTCAGGACTGGGTCATAGTAGATGGGTCATAGTCAGGACTGGGTCATAGTAGATGGGTCATAGTCAGGACTGGGTCATATTCAGGACTGTGTCATTGTAGATGGGTCATAGTAGAAGGGTCATAGTAGATGGGTCATAGTCAGGTCTGGGTCATAGTCAGGTCTGGGTCATAGTAGATGGGTCATAGTAGATGGGTCATAGTCAGGTCTGGGTCATAGTAGATGGGTCATAGTCAGGTCTGGGTCATAGTAGATGGGTCATAGTAGATGGGTCATAGTAGATGGGTCATAGTCAGGTCTGGGTCATAGTAGATGGGTCATAGTCAGGTCTGGGTCATAGTAGATGGGTCATAGTAGATGGGTCATAGTAGATGGGTCATAGTCAGGTCTGGGTCATAGTAGATGGGTCATATTCAGGACTGGGTCATAGTAGATGGGTCATAGTAGATGGGTCATAGTCAAGACTGGGTCATAGTAGATGGGTCATAGTCAGGTCTGGGTCATAGTAGATGGGTCATATTCAGGACTGGGTCATAGTAGATGGGTCATAGTAGATGGGTCATAGTAGATGGGTCATATTCAGGACTGGGTCATAGTAGATGGGTCATAGTAGATGGGTCATAGTAGATGGGTCATAGTAGATGGGTCATAGTAGATGGGTCATAGTCAGGTCTGGGTCATAGTAGATGGGTCATAGTAGCTGGGTCATAGTAGCTGGGTCATAGTAGATGGGTCATAGTAGATGGGTCATAGTAGATGGGTCATAGTAGCTGGGTCATAGTAGATGGGTCATAGTCAGGTCTGGGTCATAGTAGCTGGGTCATAGTAGATGGGTCATAGTAGATGGGTCATAGTAGATGGGTCATAGTAGCTGCGTCATAGTAGATGGGTCATAGTCAGGTCTGGGTCATAGTAGCTGGGTCATAGTAGATGGGTCATAATAGATGGGTCATAGTAGATGGGTCCAAATATCTGGGTCATAGTATCTAGTAGTTGGGTCCTAGTAACTGGGTCACAGTAGATGGGTCATATTCAGGACTGGGTCATAGTAGATGGGTCATAGTAGATGGGTCATAGTCAAGACTGGGTCATAGTAGATGGGTCATAGTAGATGGGTCATAGTAGATGGGTCATAATAGATGGGTCATAGTAGATGGGTCATAATAGATGGGTCATAATAGATGGGTCATATTCAGGACTGGGTCATAGTAGATGGGTCATAGTAGATGGGTCATAGTAGATGGGTCATAATAGATGGGTCATAATAGATGGGTCATATTCAGGACTGGGTCATAGTAGATGGGTCATAGTAGCTGGGTCATAGTAGATGGGTCATAGTAGATGGGTCATAGTAGATGGGTCATAGTAGATGGGTCATAGTCAGGACTGGGTCATAGTAGATGGGTCATAGTAGATGGGTCATAGTAGATGGGTCATAGTCAGGTCTGGGTCATAGTAGCTGGGTCATAGTAGATGGGTCATAGTAGATGGGTCATAGTCAAGACTGGGTCATAGTAGATGGGTCATAGTAGATGGGTCATAGTCAAGACTGGGTCATAGTAGATGGGTCATAGTAGCTGGGTCATAGTAGATGGGTCATAGTAGATGGGTCATAGTAGATGGGTCATAGTAGATGGGTCATAGTCAGGACTGGGTCATAGTAGATGGGTCATAGTAGATGGGTCTTAGTAGATGGGTCATAGTCAGGTCTGGGTCATAGTAGATGGGTCATAGTAGATGGGTCATAGTAGATGGGTCATTGTAGATGGGTCATAGTAGATGGGTCATAGTAGATGGGTCATAGTAGATGGGTCATAGTCAGGTCTGGGTCATAGTAGATGGGTCATAGTAGATGGGTCATAGTAGATGGGTCATAGTAGATGGGTCATAGTAGATGGGTCATAGTAGCTGGGTCATAGTAGCTGGGTCATAGTAGCTGGGTCATAGTAGATGGGTCATAGTAGATGGGTCATAGTAGATGGGTCATAGTAGATGGGTCATAGTCAGGTCTGGGTCATAGTAGATGGGTCATAGTAGATGGATCATAGTAGATGGGTCATAGTAGATGGGTCATAGTCAAGACTGGGTCATAGTAGCTGAGTATAGTCATGGCTGGGTCATAGTCAGGAATGGGTCATAGTAGCTGGGTCATATTTAGGACTGGGTCATAGTAGATGGGTCATAGTAGATGGGTCATAGTAGATGGGTCATAGTAGATGGGTCATAGTCAGGACTGGGTCATAGTAGATGGGTCATAGTCAGGACTGGGTCATAGTAGATGGGTCATAGTCAGGACTGGGTCATATTCAGGACTGTGTCATTGTAGATGGGTCATAGTAGAAGGGTCATAGTAGATGGGTCATAGTCAGGTCTGGGTCATAGTAGATGGGTCATAGTAGATGGGTCATAGTAGATGGGTCATAGTCAGGTCTGGGTCATAGTAGATGGGTCATAGTCAGGTCTGGGTCATAGTAGATGGGTCATAGTAGATGGGTCATAGTAGATGGGTCATAGTAGATGGGTCATAGTCAGGTCTGGGTCATAGTAGATGGGTCATAATAGATGGGTCATAGTAGATGGGTCATAGTAGATGGGTCATAGTAGATGGGTCATAGTCAGGTCTGGGTCATAGTAGATGGGTCATAATAGATGGGTCATAGTAGATGGGTCATAGTGGATGGGTCATAGTAGATGGGTCATAGTAGATGGGTCAACAGTTAGAGCCACATAGAGTCAACAGTTAGAGCCACATAGAGTCAACAGTTATAGCCACATAGAGTCAACATTTAGAGCCACATAGAGTCAACTGTTAGAGTCACATAGAGTCAACAGTTAGAGCCACATAGAGTCAACAGTTAGAGCCACATAGAGTCAACAGTTAGAGAGAGCCACATAGAGTCAACAGTTAGAGCCACATAGAGTCAACAGTTAGAGCCACATAGAGTCAACAGTTAGAGCCACATAGAGTCAACAGTTAGAGACACATAGAGTCAACAGTTAGAGTTACAGAGAGTCAACAGTTAGAGCCACATAGAGTCAACAGTTAGAGCCACATAGAGTCAACAGTTAGAGACACATAGAGTCAACAGTTAGAGTTACAGAGAGTCAACAGTTAGAGCCACATAGAGTCAACAGTTAGAGACACATAGAGTCAACAGTTAGAGCCACATAGAGTCAACAGTTAGAGACACATAGAGTCAACAGTTATAGTCACATAGAGTCAACAGTTAGAGTCCATAGAGTCAACAGTTAGAGCCACATAGAGTCAACAGTTAGAGCCACACAGAGTCAACAGTTAGAGCCACATAGAGTCAACAGTTAGAGCCACATAGAGTCAACAGTTAGAGACACATAGAGTCAACAGTTAGAGACACATAGAGTCAACAGTTAGAGTTACAGAGAGTCAACAGTTTGAGCCACATAGAGTCAACAGTTAGAGCCACATAGAGTCAACAGTTAGAGCCACATAGAGTCAACAGTTAGAGCCACATAGAGTCAACAGTTAGAGTTACAGAGAGTCAACAGTTAGAGCCACATAGAGTCAACAGTTAGAGCCACATAGAGTCAACAGTTAGAGCCACATAGAGTCAACATTTAGAGCCACATAGAGTCAACAGTTAGAGCCACATAGAGTCAACAGTTAGAGTTACAGAGAGTCAACAGTTAGAGCCACATAGAGTCAACAGTTAGAGCCACATAGAGTCAACAGTTAGAGACACATAGAGTCAACAGTTAGAGTCCATAGAGTCAACAGTTAGAGACACATAGAGTCAACAGTTAGAGACACATAGAGTCAACAGTTAGAGACACATAGAGTCAACAGTTAGAGCCACATAGAGTCAACAGTTAGAGCCACATAGAGTCAACAGTTAGAGTCCATAGGAAGATTACACAGCATTAGTTGATATCTGAATTTACTGATTTAACCTCCGTGCAATGTGTCTGTCTGTGTGTCTGTGTGTCTGTCTGTGTGTCTGTGACTGTCTGTGTGTCTGTGTTTGTTGATGTGTGTGTGTGTCTGTGACTGTCTGTGTGTCTGTGTGTGTTTCTGTGTCTGTGTGTGTGTGTGTGTGTGTCTGTTTGTGTGTGTGTGTGTGTGTGTTTTTCTGTGTGTTTGTGTGTCTGTGTGTCTGTCTGTGCTTGTTTATGTGTGTGTGTGTGTGTGTGTGTGTGTGTGTGTGTGTGTGTGTGTGTGTGTGTGTGTGTGTGTGTGTGTGTGTGTGTGTGTGTGTGTGTGTGTGTGTGTGTGTGTGTGTGTGTGTGTGTGTGTGTGTGTGTGTGTGTGTCTGTGTGACTGTCTGTGTGTGTGTCTGTGTGTGTTTCTGTGTGACTGTATGTGTGTGTGTTTGTTTGTGTGTGCGTGCCTGCGTCAGTGTGTGTGTGTGTGATTGAATACAGGTGACTCATCTCTCTGCAGATGGCCATTTCAAGCCCACACTTCACAGCAATCTTTTAGTCTCTCTTGTTAATTTATTAATGTGTAAATCTCTCTGTGTCTCTCTCGTTCATTCCTTCATTTGTAATATTTCTCTGTCACTCTCATTCATTCATTCAAATATCTCTCTGACCCTTGTTAATTAATTAATTTGTTAACCTCTGTCTCCCTCGTTCATTCGTTCATTTGTAAATCTCTGTATCTCTCATTCAAAAGTTTATTGTAAATCTCTCTGTCTCTCGTTAATGAATTAATTAGCAATCTCTCTCTATATCTCTCATTCATTCGTTCGTTTGTAATTTCTGTCTCTCGTTCATTCGTTCATTTGTAGATGATCTCCCCTGAGAGAGCTGTCCATCTCCTCCCCTGACCACTCAGACCACTCCCTGCCTTCAAAGAGTTCATTACACCACTGCTGTCCATCTCCTCCCTGACCACTCAGACCATCTCCTCCCCTGACCAGAGTGGGTACACAGCTGCTGTCCATCTCCTCCCCTGACCACTCAGAGTGGGTACAGCTGCTGTCCATCTCCTCCCCTGACCACTCAGAGTGGGTACACAGCTGCTGTCCATCTCCTCCCCTGACCACTCAGAGTGGGTACAGCTGCTGTCCATCTCTCCCTGACCACTCCATGCTGTCCATCTCCTCCCCTGACCACTCAGAGTGGGTACAGCTGCTGTCCATCTCCTCCCCTGACCACTCAGAGTGGGTACAGCTGCTGTCCATCTCCTCCCCTGACCACTCAGAGTGGGCTGCTGTCATCTCCTCCCCTGACCACTCAGAGTGGGTACAGCTGCTGTCCATCTCCTCCCCTGACTGTCCATCTCCTCCCCTGACCACTCAGAGTGGGTACAGCTGCTGTCCATCTCCTCCCTGACCACTCAGAGTGGGCACAGCTGCTGTCCATCTCCTCCCTGACCACTCAGAGTCCAGCTCTGTCCATCTCCTCCCTGACCACTCAGAGTGGGTACAGCTGCTGTCCATCTCCTCCCCTGACCACTCAGAGTGGGTACAGCTGCTGTCCATCTCCTCCCTGACCACTCAGAGTGGGTGCTGTCCACCAGCTGCTGTCCATCTCCTCCCCTGACCACTCAGAGTGGGTACAGCTGCTGTCCATCTCCTCCCCTGACCACTCAGAGTGGGACCACTACAGCTCTCCTCCCCTGACCACTCAGTCCATCTCCATCTCCCCTGACCACTCAGAGTGGGTACAGCTGCTGTCCATCTCCTCCCTGACCACTCAGAGTGGGCACACATGCAGCTGTCCATCTCCTCCCCTGACCACTCAGAGTGGGTACAGCTGCTGTCCATCTCCTCCCCTGACCACTCAGAGTGGGTACAGCTGCTGTCCATCTCCTCCCCTGACCACTCAGAGTGGGCAGCTGGACCACTCAGAGTGGGTACAGCTGCTGTCCATCTCCTCCCCTGACCACTCAGAGTGGGTACAGCTGCTGTCCATCTCCTCCCCTGACCACCACTGCTGTCCAGACCACTCAGAGTGGGTACAGCTGCTGTCCATCTCCTCCCTGACCACTCAGAGTGGGTACACTGCTGTCCATCTCCTCCCCTGACCACTCAGAGTGGGTACAGCTGCTGTCCATCTCCTCCCTGACCAGCTGCTGTCCATCTCCTCCCCTGACCACTGACCACTGCATCTCCTCCCCTGACCACTCAGTGGGTACAGCTGCTGTCCATCTCCTCCCCTGACCACTCAGAGTGGGTCTCCTCCCCTGACCACTCAGAGTGGGCACAGCTGCTGTCCATCTCCTCCCCTGACCACTCAGAGTGGGCAGCTGCTGTCCATCTCCTCCCCTGACCACTCCAGCTGCTGTCCATCTCACCACTCAGAGTGGGTACAGCTGCTGTCCATCTCCTCCCCCCTGACCACTCAGAGTGGGTACAGCTGCTGTCCATCTCCTCCCCTGACCACTCAGAGTGGGCACAGCTGCTGTCCATCTCCTCCCCTGACCACTCAGAGTGGGCACAGCTGCTGTCAGCTGCTGTCCATCTCCTCCCTGACCACTCAGAGTGGGTACAGCTGACCACTCAGAGTGGGCCATCTCCATCTCCCCCCTGACCACTCAGAGTGGGCACAGCTGCTGTCCATCTCCTCCCTGACCACTCAGAGTGGGTACAGCTGCTGTCCATCTCCTCCCCTGACCACTCAGAGTGGGTACAGCTGCTGTCCATCTCCTCCCCTGACCACTCAGAGTGGGTACAGCTGCTGTCCATCTCCTCCCCTGACCACTCAGAGTGGGTACAGCTGCCATCTCCTCCCTGACCACTCCAGAGTCTGCTGTCCATCTCCCCCCTGACCACTCAGAGTGGGTACAGCTGCTGTCCATCTCCTCCCCTGACCACTCAGAGTGGGCACAGAGACCACTCAGAGTGGGTACAGCTGCTGTCCATCTCCTCCCTGACCACTCAGGGGTACAGCTGCTGTCCATCTCTCCCCTGACCACTCAGAGTGGGTACAGCTGCTGTCCATCTCCTCCCCTGACCACTCAGAGTGGGTACAGCTGCTGTCCATCTCCTCCCATCTGACCACTCAGAGTGGGTACAGCTGCTGTCCATCTCCTCCCTGACCACTCAGAGTGGGACCACTCAGAGTGGGTACAGCTGCTGTCCATCTCCTCCCCTGACCACTCAGAGTGGGTACTGCTGTCCATCTCCTCCCTGACCACTCAGAGTGGGTACAGCTGCTGTCCATCTCCTCCCCTGACCACTCAGAGTGGGTACAGCTGCTGTCCATCTCCTCCCCCACTCAGACCATCTCCTCCCTGACCACTCAGAGTGGGTACAGCTGCTGTCCATCTCCTCCCCTGACCACTCAGAGTGGGTACAGCTGCTGTCCATCTCCTCCCCTGACCACTCAGAGCAGCTGCTGTCCATCTCCTCCCCTGACCACTCTGGGCACCTCCCATCTGACCACTCAGAGTGGGTACAGCTGCTGTCCATCTCCTCCCCTGACCACTCAGAGTGGGTACAGCTGTCCATCTCCTCCCCTGACCACTCCATCTCCTCCCTCCCCTGACCACTCAGAGTGGGTACAGCTGCTGTCCATCTCCTCCCTGACCACTCAGAGTGGGCACAGCTGCTGTCCATCTCCTCCCCTGACCACTCAGAGTGGGTATCTGCTGTCCATCTCCTCCCTGACCACTCCAGAGTCCCCTCCCCTGACCACTCAGAGTGGGTACAGCTGCTGTCCATCTCCTCCCCTGACCACTCAGAGTGGGTACAGCTGCTGTCCATCTCCTCCCCTGACCACTCAGAGTGGGCCAGCTGCTGTCCATCTCCTCCCTGACCACTCAGAGGTACAGGCTGTCCATCTCCTCCCTGACCACTGAGTGGGTACAGCTGTCCATCTCCCCTCCCCAGAGTGACCACTCCCCTGACCACTCAGAGTGGGTACAGCTGCTGTCCATCTCCTCCCTGACCACTCAGCTGCTGTCCATTTCCTCCCCTGACCACTGTCCATCTCCTCCCTGACCACTCAGAGTGGGTACAGCTGCTGTCCATCTCCTCCCCTGACCACTCAGAGTGGGTACCACTGTCCATCTCCTCCCCTGACCACTCAGACCACTCAGAGTGGGTACAGTGGGACCACTCACAGCTGCTGTCCATCTCCTCCCCTGACCACTCAGAGTGGGTACAGCTGCTGTCCATCTCCTCCCCTGACCACTCAGAGTGGGTACAGCTGCTGTCCATCTCCTCCCCCTGACCACTCAGAGTGGGTACAGCTGCTCCATCTCCTCCCCTGACCACTCAGAGTGGGTACAGCTGCTGTCCATCTCCATCCCCCCCTGACCACTCAGAGTGGGTACAGCTGCTGTCCATCTCCTCCCCTGACCACTCAGAGTGGGTACAGCTGCTGTCCATCTCCTCCCCTGACCACTCAGAGTGGGTACAGCTGCTGTCCATCTCCTCCCCTGACCACTCAGAGTGGGTACAGCTGCTGTCCATCTCCTCCCTGACCACTCAGAGTGGGTACATGCTGTCCATCTCCTCCCTGACCACTCAGAGTGGGTACAGCTGCTGTCCATCTCCTCCCCTGACCACTCAGAGTGGGTACAGCTGCTGTCCATCTCCTCCCTGACCACTCAGAGTGGGCTGCTGTCCATCTCCTCCCCTGACCACTACACAGCTGCTGTCCATCTCCTCCCCTGACCACTCAGAGTGGGTACAGCTGCTGTCCATCTCCTCCCCTGACCACTCAGAGTCCTGCCCATCTCCTCCCCTGACCACTCAGAGTGGGTACAGCTGCTCTCCTCCCCTGACCACTCCATCTCCTCCTCCCTGACCACTCAGACCTGCTGTCCATCTCAGAGTGGGTACAGCTGCTGTCCATCTCCTCCCCTGACCATCAGAGTGGGTACAGCTGCTGTCCATCTCCTCCCCTGACCACTCAGAGTGGGCACAGCTGCTGTCCATCTCCTCCCCTGACCACTCAGAGTGGGTACATCTGTCCTCTCCTCCCCTGACCACTCAGAGTGGGTGTCCATCTCCTCCCTGACCACTCAGAGTGGGCACAGCTGCTGTCCATCTCCTCCCCTGACCACTCAGAGTGGGTACAGCTGCTGTCCATCTCCTCCCTGACCACTCAGAGTGGGTACAGCTGCTGTCCATCTCCTCCCCTGACCACTCAGAGTGGGTACAGCCACTCAGTCCATCTCCTCCCCTGACCACTCAGAGTGGGTACAGCTGCTGTCCATCTCCTCCCCTGACCACTCAGAGTGGGTACAGCTGCTGTCCATCTCCTCCCCTGACCACTCAGAGTGGGTACAGCTGCTGTCCATCTCCTCCCCTGACCACTCAGAGTGGGTACAGCTGCTGTCCATCTCCTCCCCTGACCACTCAGAGTGGGTACAGCTGCTGTCCATCTCCTCCCCTGACCACTCAGAGTGGGTACAGCTGCTGTCCATCTCCTCCCCTGACCACTCAGAGTGGGTACAGCTGCTGTCCATCTCCTCCCCTGACCACTCAGAGTGGGTACAGCTGCTGTCCATCTCCTCCCCTGCCACTCAGAGTCCATCTCCTCCCTGACCACCAGAGTGGGTACCTGCTGTCCATCTCCTCCCCTGACCACTCAGAGTGGGCACTGATCTCTTGGCTACATAGCTGATGCACGCTGGATCTGTCCATTAATCACGGTACTCCATTCTGCTTGTTTGTTTATCTGTCGGCCCTGTCCTTCTCCTCCTGGCTCCTCATCACATACTGTCCATCTCCTCCCCTGTTGCCTAGTCGACGCCATTTTACCTGCTGTTTGTTGTGCTAGCTGATTAGCCTCGCCTACTGTTTTTAGCTAGCTTTCCCAATTCAACACCTGTGATTACTGTATGCCTCGCTGTATGTCTCTCTCAAATGTCAATATGCCTTGTATACTGTTGTTCAGGTTAGTTATCATTGTTTTAGTTCACAATGGAGCCCCTAGTTCCACTCTTCATACCCCTGATACCTCCTTTGTCCCACCTCCCACACATGCGGTGACCTCACCCATTACAACCAGCATGTCCAGAGATACAACCTCTCTCATCATCACCCAGTACCTGGGCTTACCTCCGCTGTACCCGCACCCCACCATATCCCTGTCTGCGCATTATGCCCTGAATATATTCTACCATGCCCAGAAACCTGCTCCTCTAGGCGACCAGTTTTGATAGCCTTTAGCCGCACCCTCATACTACTCATTCTCTGTTCCGCGGGTGATGTGGAGGTAAACCCAGGCCCTGCATGTCCCCAGGCACCCTCATTTGTTGACTTCTGTGATCGAAAATGCCTTGGTTTCATGCATGTAAATATCAGAAGCCTCCTCCCTAAGTTTGTTTTACTCACTGCTTTAGCACACTCTGCTAACCCTGATGTCCTTGCCATGTCTGAATCCTGGCTCAGGAAGGCCACCAAAAATTCTGAGATTTCCATACCCAACTATAACATCTTCCGTCAAGATAGAACTGCCAAAGGGGGAGGAGTTTCAGTCTACTGCAGAGACAGCCTGCAAAGTAATGTCATACTTTCCAGGTCCATAACCAAACTGTTCGAACTACTAATTTTGAAAATTACTCTCTCCAGAAATAAGTCTCTCACTGTTGACCCCCCTCAGCTCCCAGCTGTGCCCTGGACACCATTTGTGAATTGATCGCACCCCATCTAGCTTCAGAGTTTGTTCTGTTAGGTGACCTAAACTGGGATATGCTTAACACCCTGGCAGTCCTACAATCTAAGCTAGATGCCCTCAATCTCACATAAATCATCAAGGAACCCACCAGGTACAACCCTAACTCTGTAAACAAGGGCACCCTCATAGACGTCATCCTGACCAACTGGCCCTCCAAATACACCTCCGCTGTCTTCAACCAGGATCTCAGCGATCACTGCCTCATTGCCTGTATCTGTTACGGAGCCGCAGTCAAACGACCACCCCTCATCACTGTCAAAAACACTTCTGTGAGCAGGCCTTTCTAATCGACCTAGCCCGGGTATCCTGGAAGGACATTGACCTCATCCCGTCAGTTGAGGATGCCTGGTCATTCTTTAAAAGTAACTTCCTCACCATTTTAGATAAGCATGCTCCGTTCAGAAAAAGCAGAACTAAGAACAGATACAGCCCTTGGTTCACTCCAGAACTTGGTTCACTCCAGACCTGACTGCCCTCGATCTGACTGCCCTCGACCAGCACAAAAACATCCTGTGGCGGACTGCAATAGCATCGAATAGTCCCCGTGATATGCAACTGTTCAGGGAAGTCAGGAACCAATACACGCAGTCAGTCAGGAAAGCTAAGGCCAGCTTCTTCAGGCAGAAGTTTGCATCCTGTAGCTCCAACTCCAAAAAGTTCTGGGACACTGTGAAGTCCATGGAGAACAAGAGCACCTCCTCCCAGCTCCTCCCAGCTGCCCACTGCACTGAGGCTAGGTAACACGGTCACCACCGATAAATCCATGATTATCGAAAACTTCAACAAGCATTTCTCAACGGCTGGCCATGCCTTCCGCCTGGCTACTCCAACCTCGGCCAACAGCTCCGCCCCCCCCGCAGCTCCTCACCCAAGCCTCTCCAGGTTCTCCTTTACCCAAATCCAGATAGCAGATGTTCTGAAAGAGCTTCCGAGCCGGTCACGGGTGCACCTCAGCCACACTCAAGGTACTAAACGATATCATAACCGCCATCGATAAAAGACAGTACTGTGCAGCCGTCTTCATCGACCTTGCCAAGGCTTTCGACTCTGTCAATCACCATATTCTTATCGGCAGACTCAGTAGCCTCGGTTTTTCGGATGACTGCCTTGCCTGGTTCACCAATTACTTTGCAGACAGAGTTCAGTGTGTCAAATCGGAGGGCATGCTGTCCGGTCCTCTGGCAGTCACTATGGGGGTGCCACAGGGTTCAATTCTCGGGCCGACTCTTTTCTCTGTATATATCAATGATGCTTGCTGCGGGCGATTCCCTGATCCACCTCTACGCAGACGACACCATTCTATATACTTCCGGCCCATCCTTGGACACTGTGCTATCTAACCTCCAAACGAGCTTCAATGCCACACAACACTCCTTCCGTGGCCTCCAACTGCTCTTAAACGCTAGTAAAACCAAATGCATGCTTTTCAACCGATCGCTGCCTGCACCCGCATGCCCGACTAGCATCACCACCCTGGATGGTTCCGACCTTGAATATGTGGACATCTATAAGTACCTAGGTGTCTGGCTAGACTGTAAACTCTCCTTCCAGTAGCCTAGTGGTAAGAGCGTTGGACTAGTAACCGGAAGGTTGCGAGTTCAAACCCCCGAGCTGACAAGGCACAAATCTGTCGTTCTGCCCCTGAACAGGCAGTTAACCCACTGTTCCCAGGCTGTCATTGAAAATAAGAATGTGTTCTTAACTGACTTGCCTGGTTAAATAAAGGTAAATTAAAAAAAAATAATAATAAAATAAAATAAAAATCTCCAATCGAAAATCAAATCAAGAGTCGGCTTTCTATTCCGCAACAAAGCCTCCTTCACTCACGCCGCCAAACTTACCCTAGTAAAACTGACTATCCTACCGATCCTTGACTTCGGCGATGTCATCTACAAAATGGCTTCCAACACTCTACTCAGTAAACTGGATGCAGTTTATCATAGTGCCATCCGCTTTGTCACTAAAGCACCTTATACCACCCACCACTGCGACTTGTATGCTCTAGTCGGCTGACCATCGCTACATATTCGTCGCCAGACCCACTGGCTCCAGGTCATCTACAAGTCCATGCTAGGTAAAGCTCCGCCTTATCTCAGTTCACTGGTCACGATGGCAACACCCATTCGTAGTATGTGCTCCAGCAGGTGTATCTCACTGATCATCCCTAAAGCCAACACCTCATTTGGCCGCCTTTCGTTCCAGTACTCTGCTGCCTGTGACTGGAACGAATTGCAAAAATCGCTGAAGTTGGAGACTTTTATCTCCCTCACCAACTTCAAACATCTGCTATCTGAGCAGCTAACCGATCGCTGCAGCTGTACATAGTCTATTGGTAAATAGCCCACCCAATTTTACCTACCTCATCCCCATACTGTTTTTATTTATTTACTTTTCTGCTCTTTTGCACACCAATATCTCTACCTGTACATGACCATCTGATCATTTATCACTCCAGTGTTAATCTGCAAAATTGTAATTATTCGCCTACCTCCTCATGCCTTTTGCACACAATGTATATAGACTCCCCTTTTTTTCTACTGTGTTATTGACTTGTTAATTGTTTACTCCATGTGTAACCCTGTGTTGTCTGTTCACACTGCTATGCTTTATCTTGGCCAGGTCGCATTTGTAAATGAGAACTTGTTCTCAACTAGCCTACCTGGTTAAATAAAGGTGAAATGAAAAAAATAATGAAAAAAAAAATGTTTAAAGTTTGGGAAATCTTTTTGTATCCAAATCCGGCTTTAAACTTCTTCACAACAGTATCTCGGACCTGCCTGGTGTGTTCCTTGTTCTTCATGATGCTCTCTGCGCTTTTAACGGACCTCTGAGGCTATCACAGTGCAGGTGCATTTATACGGAGACTTGATTACACACAGGTGGATTGTATTTATCATCATTAGTCATTTAGGTCAACATTGGATCATTCAGAGATCCTCACTGAACTTCTGGAGAGAGTTTGCTGCACTGAAAGTAAAGGGGCTGAGTAATTTTGCACGCCCAATTTTTCAGTTTTTGATTTGTTAAAAAAGTTTGAAATATCCAATAAATGTCGTTCCACTTCATGATTGTGTCCCACTTGTTGTTGATTCTTCACAAAAATATACAGTTTTATATCTTTATGTTTGAAGCCTGAAATGTGGCAAAAGGTCGCAAAGTTCAAGGGGGCTGAATACTTTCGCAAGGCACTGTACTTTAAACTTGTTTTTCAACCACTCCAAAAATGTCTTGTTAACAAACTATAGTTTTGGCAAGTTAGTTAGGACATCTACTTTGTGCATGACACAAGTCATGTTTCCAACAATTGTTTCCAGTCAGATTATAAACACTAATAATTCACCCTATCACAATTCAAGTGAGTCAGAAGTGTACATACACCACGCAGCCGTGGTGACGCAGCCGTCATACCGCTCAGAAAGGAGATGCGTTCTGTCTCCTAGAGATGAACGTACCTTGGTGCGAAAAGTGCAAATCAATCCCAGAACAACAGCGCTATGATAATTACTTCTCTCCCAGTCAGGTGGTGTCTAGTCACTCCACGCTCTGATAACTGATAACAGTTTTCTACAAGCAGTTTTGGAGTACTCGTCACACATTCCATTTATTTGCTTACATCTATGAGTGTGTGTGTCCAGGAGATAGGCCTGCAAGTCCCAGCCAAATACATGAACAGGTCTGCACATGATGGCCAGCCCAGCTATAACGGGGGGGGCACACACACACACCACACCACAGCCTCAGTCATAAAATGGTACATTTCTGAGATATCACTGATATTGCTGAGATGTCCCTGAGATGTCCCTGAGATATTACTGAGATATCGCTGATTTCACTGAGATAATACTGAGATAATACTGAGATACCACTGAGATACCACTGAGAAAATACTGAGATAATACTGAGATAATACTGAGTTAATACTGAGATACCACTGAGATACCACTGAGATATCGCTGAGATAATACTGAGATATCACTGAGATATTGCTGAGATAATACTGAGATATCACTTAGATACCACTGAGATACCACTGAGATAATACTGAGATATCACTGAGATAATACTGAGATATCACTGAGATATTGCTGAGATAATACTGAGATATCACTTAGATACCACTGAGATACCACTGAGATAATACTGAGATATCACTGAGATATTACTGAAATAATACTGAGATATCACTGAGATAATACTGAGATAATGCTGAGATATCGCTGAGATAATACTGAGATATCACTGAGATAATACTGAGATAATGCTGAGATATCGCTGAGATAATACTGAGATAATGCTGAGATATCGCTGAGATAATACTGAGATATTGCTGAGATAATACTGAGATATCACTGAGATACAGCTGAGATACCACTGAGATAATACTGAGATATCACTGAGATAATACTGAGATAATACTGAGATATCACTGAGATATTACTGAAATAATACTGAGATATCACTGAGATATTACTGAAATAATACTGAGATATCACTGAGATATCACTGAGATATTACTGAGATATGTTCATAGAATTTAAACCAACAAGACAATCCAATACAATTCTAGTTAAATGTTGTCATTCAGATTGATTAGATGTGGGCAATTTAATATAATTTAGCCATGGTCAAGGAAAAAAGGGTATTATCAGGATAGAGAGGCCTAAACTATATCCTTTGGACTCTGCTGAAATAACTCCATAATAGTATTTGCTTGTGACTGGAGGCCAGAACTTTATGAACTTTATTTCCATAATGTAATAGTTTATTGATTTACTGTCAGGTAGTCAAGGTACAACAGCCTATAAGGCACAATGAAATCCCTGTGACCATCATTAAAGCGCTCTCTCTCGCTTCCTGTCGAGCAGAGAGAAACAGCTGATAAGATATCCACTCTTCTGAACACTCCACAGCGAGAGGACAGGCACTAGGCCGTTCCATAGATACACCAATGGTCGGTCAGTTGTAATGGTGGGTGGCTCCCTCTGCCCCTGTTCATTACAGGCTATGCAGTGGGACTGTAGAAACGTCACAAAACTCTAACAGCTGGGGTGAATTAATGGGACTGATTAATGTTTTAGCCAAGTGAATTAACTTCTTAGGACTAGGCCCCTTTTTTCTCCATTTCAGCCTGAACTATGTGCCCAAAGTAAACTGCCTGTTGCTCAGGCTCTGAAGAAAATATATACATATAATTGGTATCATTGGAAAGAAAACACTTGGAAGTTTGTACAAATGTTAAAATAATGTTCTTGTTTTTTTGAGAGACCATGCTCTTAGAAAGTCAAGTAAATGGTCATATTGAGAATTAGCTCCCTGGATGCAATTCCTATGGCTTCCACAGGGTGTCAGCAGTCTATGTTCAAGGTTTCGGGCGTGTAACTTCAAAAACAAATAAGAAACATCAGTTTTAGTACAGTCGCTTTCCTATTGAACTTCTGTCAAACAGGTGCCATTAATACAGGTAACGAGTGGAGGACAGAGGAGCCTCTTAAAGAAGAAGTTGCGGATGTGTGAGAGCCATAAATCTTGCTTGTGTGTAGGTGACCAAATACTTATTTTCCACCATAAAATCCACCAAATAAATTCATTAAAAAATCCTACAATGTGATTTTCTGGATTTTTCCCCCTCATTTTGTTTGTCATACATAGTTGAAGTGTACCTATGATGGAAATTACAGGCCTCTCTCATCTTTTTAAATGGGAGAACTTGCACAATTGGTGGCTGACTAAATACTGTTTTCCCCCCACTGTATCTGGTGATTGTCATCAACATTTTTATAGTGTTACCGAGGCGACCGACCTCACAGTTCGTCTTTCAATCACCCACGTGGGTATAACCAATGAGGAGATGGCACGTGCTGCTGCTACTACTTTCTACTGCTGCTGCTACTACTACTGCTACTATAACTACTACTACTACTACTACTGCTACTGCTACTACTACTGCTGCTACTACCGCTACTACTACTACTACTGCTACTACAACTGCTAATAGTACAACTACTACTGCTACTACTGTTCCTACCACTACTACTACCACTACTACTAGTACTACTACTGCTACTACTGCTACTACCACTACTACTACTGCTACTACAGCTACTACCACTGCTACTACAGCTACTACTACTATTACTGCTTCTACTGCTGCTACTACTACTATTGCTACTACTGTTACTGCTACAACTACTACTACTGCTACTACTACTACTGCTGTTACTGCTACAACTACTACTACTATTACTACTGCTATTACTGCTACTACTACTACTACTACTATTACTACTGCTACTACTGCTGCTACTACTACTACTACTACTGCTCCTACTACTACTATAACTACTACTACTACTGCTACTACTGCTACTACTATAACTACTACTACTACTACTACTACTACTACTACTACTACTACTGCTACTACTATAACTACTACTGCTGTTACTGCTACTACTGCTACTACTGCTACTACTATAACTACTACTACTACTACTACTGCTACTACTACTACTGCTACTACTGCTACTACTATAACTACTACTACTACTACTACTGCTACTAGTACTACTGCTACTACTACTACTACTACTACTACTACTACTACTACTACTACTACTACTGCTACTACTATAACTACTACTACTACTACTGCTACTACTATAACTACTACTACTACTGATGTTACTGCTACTACTGCTACTACTGCTACTGCTACTACTACTATAACTACTACTGCTACTACTACTACTACTGCTACTACTACTACTACTATAACTACTACTACTGCTACTACTACTACTACTACTATAACTACTACTGCTACTACTACTACTACTGCTACTACTACTACTACTATAACTACTACTACTGCTACTACTATAACTACTACTACTACTACTACTACTACTACTACTGCTACTACTACTATAACTACTACTACTACTACTACTACTACTACTGCTACTACTGCTACTACTACTGCTACTACTATAACTACTACTACTACTACTACTGCTACTACTATAACTACTACTACTACTACTACTATAACTACTACTACTACTGCTGCTACTACTGCTACTACTACTACTACTACTGCTACTGCTACTACTATAACTACTACTACTACTACTACTACTACTACTACTACTACTACTACTACTACTACTACTACTACTACTGCTACTACTACTGCTACTACTACTGCTACTACTACTACTACTACTACTACTACTACTACTGCTACTACTACTACTGCTACTACTACTACTACTACTACTACTACTACTACTGCTACTACTATAACTACTACTACTACTACTGCTGTCATACTTGTGTAAAGGTAAAGATACTGTAATAGAAAATGAATAAAGTAAAAGTGAAAGTCACCCAGTAAAAAAACTCAAAAATACAATTGTAAAAATACACGACACACTATATATTCAGCAGTATGTAGACACCCCTTCAAATGATTGAATGTCCTCAGTTGCAACACAACGTCAGCACAATAACTGTTCATTTGGAGCTTCATGGAATGGGTTTCTATGGCTGAGCAGCCACACACAAGCCTAAGCGTTGGCTGGAGTGGTGTAAAGCTCCCCGCCATTGGACACTGGAGCAGTGGAAACGTGTTCTCTGGAGTGATGAATCACCATCTGGCAGTTCAACGGACAAATCTGGGTTTGGTGGATGCCAGGAGAACGCTACCTGCCCAAATGCATAGTGCAAACAACTGTAAAGTTTGGTGGAGGACGAATAATGGTCTGGGGTTGTTTTTCATGGTTCGGGCGAGACTGCTTAGTTCCAATGAAGGGAAATCTTAATGCTACAGCATACATACACATTATAGACGATTATGTGCTTCCAACTTTGTGGCAACAGTTTGAGGAAGGCCCTTTCCATCTCTTACCCCCTCTCCTTTTCAGCGAGGTCCATACAGAAATGGTTTTTCGAGATCGATGTGGAAGAACTTGACTGGCCTGCACAGAGCCCTGACCTCAACCCCATCAAACACCTTTGGTATTAATTGGAATACAGACTGCGAGCCAGGTCTAATCGCCCAACATCAGTGCCCAACCTCACTAATGGTCTTGTGGCTGAATGGAAGCAAGTCCCCGTAGCAATGTTCCAACATCTAGTGGAAAGCCTTCCCAGAAGAGTGGTGGCTGTTTTAGCAGCAATGTTCCAACATCTAGTGGAAAGCCTTCCCAGAAGAGTGGAGGCTGTTATAGCAGCAATGTTCCAACATCTAGTGGAAAGCCTTCCCAGAAGAGTGGTGGCTGTTATAGCAGCAATGTACCAACATCTAGTGGAAAGTCTTCCCAGAAGAGTGGAGGCTGTTATAGCAGCAATGTACCAACATCTAGTGGAAAGCCTTCCCAGAAGAGTGGAGGCTGTTATAGCAGCAATGTACCAACATCTAGTGGAAAGCCTTAACACAATACAATGTAAATACATCCAAGTGGAGTGTAGGCTTTATATTGGAACTATACACAAACACAAAAAATATCCATTATGATGTCATAACCGAAATGTCAGGAGGGTATTTTCAGCCTAGATATTTATAGCCTTCTAATAAAACTTAAAAAATAAAATTACTCATTGATGGGGAAAGAGTGCCCAAGATGTCTGTCCAATGTCTCTATTTTTATTATTATTTTTTTTTATTTCACCTTTATTTAACCAGGTAGGCTAGTTGAGAACAAGTTCTCATTTGCAACTGCGACCTGGCCAAGATAAAGCATAGCAGTGTGAACAGACAACACAGAGTTACACATGGAGTAAACAATTAGCAAGTCAATAACACAGTAGAAAAAAATGGGCAGTCTATATACAATGTGTGCAAAAGGCATGAGGAGGTAGGCGAATAATACAATTTTGCAGATTAACACTGGAGTGATAAATGATCAGATGGGCATGTACAGGTAGAGATATTGGTGTGCAAAAGAGCAGAAAAGTAAATAAATAAAAACAGTATAAAAACAGTATGGGAATGAGGTAGGTGAAAAAGGGTGAGCTATTTACCTATCCCAATCTCCTCCCATAAATGGTGCCTTTACCGAATACCCATGTAAAGAAAGGCCCTTGGTTCATGATCAAAGCTATTGAAATGCCTGGCAACAGGGTAATTTTAATCATGGTTGTTAATGTTGAAATACCTGGCAACAGATGATCTTTCATCATGATTATGGCTGTTATAATGCCTGGCAACAGGGTAATTTTAATCATGATTATGGCTGTTGAAATACCTGGCAACAGGTGATTTCTCATCATGATTATGGCTGTTGAAATGAATGGCAATAACAGAATTTTCATCATGATTATGGCTGTTGAAATGAATGGCAATAACAGAATTTTCATCATGATTATGGCTGTTGAAATGCCTGGTAACAGTGGAATTTTCATCATGATTATGGATGTTGAAATAGCTGGCAACAGGTGCATTTTCATCATAATTATGGCTATGGAAATGCCTGGCAACAGTAGACTTGTATTCATGATAATGGTTGTCGAAATAACTGGCAACAGGTGATTTTAAATCATGATTATGGCTGTTATAATGCCTGTTAACAGGTGATTTTTAATCATGGTTGTTAATGTTGAAATGACTGGAAATATCAGAATTTTCATCATGATTTTAGCTGTTGAAATGGCTGGCAACAGGTGATTTTTAAAGAATTGACTATGGCTGTTATAATGCCTGGTGATAGGTGATTTTTAAAGAATTGACTATGGCTGTTATAATGCCTGGTAATAGGTGATTTTTAAAGAATTGACTATGGCTGTTATAATGCCTGGTAATAGGTGATTTTTCATCATGGCTTTTGCTGTTGAAATGCCTGGCAACAGGTGCATTTTCTTCATGATTATGGCTGTTGAAATGCCTGGCAACAGGGGATTTTTCATCATGGTTGTAAATGGAGCTCTTATGCTCACATATTTTTTTTATATTTTTTTTATTTCACCTTTATTTAACCAGGTAGGCTAGTTGAGAACAAGTTCTCATTTGCAACTGCGACCTGGCCAAGATAAAGCATAGCAGTGTGAACAGACAACACAGAGTTACACATGGAGTAAACAATTAGCAAGTCAATAACACAGTAGAAAAAAATGGGCAGTCTATATACAATGTGTGCAAAAGGCATGAGGAGGTAGGCGAATAATACAATTTTGCAGATTAACACTGGAGTGATAAATGATCAGATGGGCATGTACAGGTAGAGATATTGGTGTGCAAAAGAGCAGAAAAGTAAATAAATAAAAACAGTATAAAAACAGTATGGGAATGAGGTAGGTGAAAAAGGGTGAGCTATTTACCTATAGACTATGTACAGCTGCAGCGATCGGTTAGCTGCTCGGATAGCTGATGTTTGAAGTTGGAGAGGGAGATAAAAGTCTCCAACTTCAGCGATTTTTGCAATTCGTTCCAGTCACAGGCAGCAGAGTACTGGAACGAAAGGCGGCCAAATGAGGTGTTGGCTTTAGGGATGATCAGTGAGATACACCTGCTGGAGCGCGTGCTACGGATGGGTGTTGCCATCGTGACCAGTGAACTGAGATAAGGCGGAGCTTTACCTAGCATGGACTTGTAGATGACCTGGAGCCAGTGGGTCTGGCGACGAATATGTAGTGAGGGCCAGCCGACTAGAGCATACAAGTCGCAGTGGTGGGTGGTATAAGGTGCTTTAGTGACAAAACGGATGGCACTGTGATAGACTGCATCCAGTTTGCTGAGTAGAGTGTTGGAAGCCATTTTGTAGATGACATCGCCGAAGTCGAGGATCGGTAGGATAGTCAGTTTTACTAGGGTAAGCTTGGCAGCGTGAGTGAAGGAGGCTTTGTTGCGGAATAGAAAGCCGACTCTGGATTTGATTTTTGATTGGAGATGTTTGATGTGAGTCTGGAAGGAGAGTTTGCAGTCTAGCCAGACACCTAGGTACTTATAGATGTCCACATATTCAAGGTTGGAACCATCCAGGGTGGTGATGCTAGTCGGGCATGCGGGTGCAGGCAGCGATCGGTTGAAAAGCATGCATTTGGTTTTACTCGCGTTTAAGAGCAGTTGGAGGCCACGGAAGGAGTGCTGTATGGCATTGAAGCTCGTTTGGAGGTTGGATAGCACAGTGTCCAATGACGGGCTGAAAGTATATAGAATGGTGTCGTCTGCGTAGAGGTGGATCAGGGAATCGCCCGCAGCAAGAGCAACATCATTGATATATACAGAGAAAAGAGTCGGCCCGAGAATTGAACCCTGTGGCACCCCCATAGAGACTGCCAGAGGACCGGACAGCATGCCCTCTGATTTGACACACTGAACTCTGTCTGCAAAGTAATTGGTGAACCAGGCAAGGCAGTCATCCGAAAACCGAGGCTGTTGAGTCTGCCGATAAGAATTTGGTGATTGACAGAGTCGAAAGCCTTGGCGAGGTCGATGAAGACGGCTGCACAGTACTGTCTTTTATCGATGGCGGTTATGATATCATTTAGTACCTTGAGTGTGGCTGAGGTGCACCCGTGACCGGCTCGGAAACCAGATTGCACAGCGGAGAAGGTACGGTGGGATTCGAGATGGTCAGTGACCTGTTTGTTGACTTGGCTTTCGAAGACCTTAGATAGGCAGGGCAGGATGGATATAGGTCTATAGCAGTTTGGGTCCAGGGTGTCTCCCCCTTTGAAGAGGGGGATGACTGCGGCAGCTTTCCAATCCTTGGGGATCTCAGACGATATGAAAGAGAGGTTGAACAGGCTGGTAATAGGGGTTGCGACAATGGCGGCAGATAGTTTCAGAAATAGCGGGTCCAGATTGTCAAGCCCAGCTGATTTGTACGGGTCCAGGTTTTGCAGCTCTTTCAGAACATCTGCTATCTGGATTTGGGTAAAGGAGAACCTGGAGAGGCTTGGGTGAGGAACTACGGGGGGGCGGAGCTGTTGGCCGAGGTTGGAGTAGCCAGGCGGAAGGCATGGCCAGCCGTTGAGAAGTGCTTATTGAAGTTTTCGATAATCATGGATTTATCGGTGGAGACCGTGTTTCCTAGCCTCAGTGCAGTGGGCAGCTGGGAGGAGGTGCTCTTGTTCTCCATGGACTTCACAGTGTCCCAGAACTTTTTGGAGTTGGAGCTACAGGATGCAAACTTCTGCCTGAAGAAGCTGGCCTTAGCTTTCCTGACTGACTGCGTGTATTGGTTCCTGACTTCCCTGAACAGTTGCATATCACGGGGCTATTCGATGCTATTGCAGTCCGCCACAGGATGTTTTTGTGCTGGTCGAGGGCAGTCAGGTCTGGAGTGAACCAAGGGCTGTATCTGTTCTTGGTTCTGCATTTTTTGAACGGAGCATGCTTATCTAAAATGGTGAGGAAGTTACTTTTAAAGAATGACCAGGCATCCTCAACTGACGGGATGAGGTCAATGTCCTTCCAGGATACACGGGCCAGGTCGATTAGAAAGGCCTGCTCACAGAAGTGTTTTAGGGAGCGTTTGACAGTGATGAGGGGTGGTCGTTTGACTGCGGCTCCGTGGCGGATACAGGCGATGAGGCAGTGATCGCTGAGATCCTGGTTGAAGACAGCGGAGGTATATTTGGAGGGCCAGTTGGTCAGGATGACGTCTATGAGGGTGCCCTTGTTTACAGAGTTAGGGTTGTACCTGGTGGGTTCCTTGATGATTTGAGTGAGATTGAGGGCATCTAGCTTAGATTGTAGGACTGCCGGGTGTTAAGCATATCCCAGTTTAGGTCACCTAACAGAACAAACTCTGAAGCTAGATGGGGGCGATCAATTCACAAATGGTGTCCAGGGCGCAGCTGGGAGCTGACGGGGGTCGGTAGCAGGCGGCAACAGTGATAGACTTGTTTCTGGAGAGAGTAATTTTCAAAATTAGTAGTTCAAACTGTTTGGGTATGGACCTGGAAAGTATGACATTACTTTGCAGGCTATCTCTGCAGTAGACTGCGACTCCGCCCCCTTTGGCAGTTCTATCTTGACGGAAGATGTTATAGTTGGGTATGGAAATCTCTGAATTTTTGGTGGCCTTCCTGAGCCAGGATTCAGACACGGCAAGGACATCAGGGTTAGCAGAGTGTGCTAAAGCAGTGAGTAAAACAAACTTAGGGAGGAGGCTTCTGATGTTGACATGCATAAAACCAAGACTTTTTCGATCACAGAAGTCAACAAATGAGGGTACCTGGGGGCATGCAGGGCCTGGGTTTACCTCCACATCACCCGCGGAACAGAGAAGGAGTAGTATGAGGGTGCGGCTAAAGGCTATCAAAACTGGTCGCCTAGAGCGTTGGGGGCAGAGGATAAGAGGAGCAGGTTTCTGGGCATGGTAGAATATATTCAGGGCATAATGCGCAGACAGGGGTATGGTGGGGTGCGGGTACAGCGGAGGTAAGCCCAGGCACTGGGTGATGATGAGAGAGGTTGTATCTCTGGACATGCTGGTTGTAATGGGTGAGGTCACCGCATGTGTGGGGGGTGGGACAAAGGAGGTAACAGGGGTATGCAGAGTGGATCTAGGGGCTCCATTGTGAACTAAAACAATGATAACTAACCTGAACAACAGTATACAAGGCATATTGACATTTGGGAGAGACATACAGCGAGGCATACAGTAATCACAGGTGTTGAATTGGGAAAGCTAGCTAAAAACAGTAGGCGAGGCTAATCAGCTAGCACAACAAACAGCAGGTAAAATGGCGTTGACTAGGCAACTGGGCCGACAGATAAACAAACAAGCAGAATGGGGTACCGTGATTAATGGACAGTCCAGCGTGCGTCAGCTATGTAGCCAAGAGATCAGTGTCCAGGGGGCAGCGGTGGATGGGCAGGGAAGCTGGGCTGGCGAGTGTTATCCAGGTTTTTTTTTTAAAAACTAACAATGACTAAATAGCTTGTAGCTAGTTAGCTGGTTAGCGTCTGGAGGTTCTTGAGTGTGTCATAAAAATAAATAAAAATTAAAAGTGATAGTGAATCCGTATCACAGTGGGTGAGGCAGGTTTCCGGAAGGTATAAACAAATAAAAATCAAAGAGAGATAGAAAGTAAATGGGTTCAGAAGTGTTTGGGATGAGGTGAGTCAGATGGTTAGCAGGCCTGTGCTAACAAGCTAACAGTTCGTAGGCCCGGGCTAGACAAGCTAGCCGTTAGCAGGCCGAATAGCAAGTAGGGAGATAGCGAGGGCTAGAGAGCTAACCTTTGGGGGACGTCGCGATGGGGTGAGTCTGTTTATTCCTCTTCTTGCGGTGACATCGACAGACCGGTCGTGGGCCCGGGTAATTGTAGCCCAGGATTATGCTACAGGAGCTCTAGTGCGCTGGGTGAGCTGGAGACACAGCGTTTCAGAAAGCTCGCGGGCCTTGGCCAGCAGATGGATCTTTGGTGATGTCGCAACGAAAAAGCCTGTTGAAACCACCTCGGACGATTATGTCGGCGGACCAGTCGTGATGGATCGGCGGCGCTCCGTGTCGGCAGTAAAGGGTCCAGGCCAATTGGCAAAAGAGGTATCGTTGGGCCTCTTCGGCTAGTCGGGAGGTGGGCTTAGCTCAAGGCTAACTGTAGCTTGTTTTGGGCCAGAGACGTTGGCCAGGAGTAGCCACTCGGAATTGCAGCTAGCTAGTTGCGATGATCCGGTGTAAAGGTTCAGAGCTTGTGGTAGGAATCCGGAGATGTGGTAGAGAAAGAGCAGTCTGATATGCTCTGGGTTGATGTCGCGCTGGTGTTCTAGTTAGCTTAGAAGACCGCTAGCAATGGCTAACTGAGTACGAGCTAGTAGCTAGTTAGCTGGCTAGCTTCTGATGGTGGCTCCGGTTCTAAAGTAAAGTATAGAAAAGGCGGATCCGTACCACATTGGGTGATGCGGGTTGCAGGAGAGTATATTCAGCTCTAGTTTGAAAATGAGATTAAAATATGTACGAAATATATACAGAAAAAAAACGAAGAAAACTATATTTACACTAGACAGGACGGGACAAGACAAAACATACGTCCGACTGCTACGCCATCTTGGATTTGCAAGAGATATCCTTGTCACAAGTTCGCATTTGGTCTTACCCACATAATAAAGGTTAAAGGACAGTTAAAATCTACCCACATTTATCTGCTTATTTCTCAGGCCCAGAATCTAGAATATGCATATAATTGTCAGATTAGGATAGAAAACACTCTAAAGTTTCCAAAACTGTCACAATATTGTCTGTGAGTATAACAGAACTGATATTGCAGGCGAAAACCTGAGGAAAATTCACCCAGGAAGTGGCCTCTATTTTGAAAGCTCCATGTTCCATTGAATGCCTTCCCTCCATTTAAAGGATTATTTTTCCTATGGCTTCCCCATGTTGTGAACAGTCTTTAGACATAGTTTCAGGCTTTTATTTTGAAAAATTAGCGAGAAAGATCACATCGAGTCAGTGTATAGCTTGGTGCCAGCAGCGTTTTGCATGTGCAACAGTTTGGAGCAGCCATTGTGTCTCTCTCTCCTTTTAACGAAGCTAAAGTCCCAGTTGATATATTATCGATGTAACGGTTTTCTTCCGTTGGGAAGGACCAAAATTCAGCGTGGTTAGTGTTCAACATGTTTAAAAAGGACAATAAACGTGAACACTACAAAATACAAAACAACAAATGTGAAAAAAATGAAACAGTCCTATCTGGTGCATAGACACAAAGACAGAAGACAACCACCCACAAACCCCAATGACTAACACCTGCCTCTGATTGAGAACCATAACAGACCAAACATAGAAATAGACAAACTAGACATACAACATAGAATGCCCACTCAGCTCACATCCTGACCAACACTAAAACAAAGAAGACACAAAAGAACTATGGTCAGAACGTGGCAGTACCCCCAAGTTTCGGACTCCGGCCGCATAACCTGAACCTATAGGGGAGGGTCTGGGTGGGCATCTGTCCGCGGTGGTGGCTCTGGCGCAGGACGTGGACCCCGCTCCACCATAGTCTTTGTCCGCTTTAGTCTCCTCCTAGGAACGGTGACCCTCGCCTCGGACCTAGGATTGGCAACCCTACTGGAGGGTCCCGAGGGGAAGCTCAGGACTGAGGGGTAGCTCAGGACCGAGAGGTAGCTCAGGACAGAGGGGTAGCTCATGACCGAGGGGTAGCTCAGGACTGAGAGGTAGCTCAGGGCTGACCGATAGCTCAGGCTGGTTGACGGCTCTGGCAGATCCTGGCTGAATGGCGGCTCTGGCGGATCCTGGCTGAATGGCGGCTCTGGCGGAACCTGGCTGACTGGCGGCTCTGGCAGATCCTGGCTGACTGGCGGCTCTGGCGGATCCTGGCTGACTCGCGGCTCTGGCGCCTCCTGGCTGACTGGCGGCTCTGGCGGCTCCTTGCAGACTGGCGGCTCTGGCGGCTTCTTGCAGACTGGCTGCTCTGGCGGCTCAGGACAGGCGGGAGACTCTAGCAGCTCTGGACAGATGGGAGACTCCAGCAGCTTTGGACAGGTGGGAGACTCTAGCAGCTTTGGACAGGTGGGAGACTCTAGCAGCTCTGGACAGGCGGGACACTCTCGCAGCTCTGGACAGGCGGGAGACTCTAGCAGCTTTGGACAGGTGGGAGACTCTAGCAGCTCTGGACAGGCGGGACACTCTCGCAGCTCTGGACAGGCGGGAGACTCTAGCAGCTCTGGACAGGCGGGAGACTCTAACAGCTCTGGACAGGCGGGAGACTCTAACAGCTCTGGACAGGCGGGAGACTCTAGCAGCCCTGGACAGGCGGGACACAATATTTATTTATATATTTATAATGTATTTATATAGCCCTTCTTGCATCAGCTGATATCTCAAAGTGCTCCGGAGCTTTTACATGTTTCAGGATGAGTACTAGGAACTGACACATGTAGCATCAGACAACTAACATGCTCCTCAGGGTGAATGCCATGCATACTACGCCAAACCAACAGCTCTCTCTCCTCACTCGCCTGCAATTTTATCAACAACTCCTCAAATGTCTCATAATCTCCCCTCCATTCACTCTCCTCCAATTTGTCCAATAACTCCTCCACATTTTCAGACGCACACCTCAACTTCGCTCTGATTCCATCCTTGGCTCCTCACGGTAAACAGGGGGAGTTGACTCAGGTCTGACTCCTGACTCTGCCACACTCTCCCTGTGCCACCCCCAATACATTTTGGGGGCTGTCTCTCGGGCCTCCATCCGCGCCGCCGTGCTGCCTCCCCATACCAGCGCCTCTACGCCTTCGCTGCCTCCAGCTCTTCTTTGGGACGACAATAACCTCCTGGCTCTGCCCAGGGTCCTTTCCCGTCTAGGATCTCCTCCCAAGTCCTTTCTCCAAATAGTGCTGCTGCTGCTGCTGCTGCCTCTCCTGCTGCTGCCTGTTACCACGCCGCTTGGTCCTATTGTGGTGGGTGGTTCTGTAACGGTTTTCATCCGTTGAAGGAGAGGAGGACCAAAATTCTATGAACTATGGTCAGAACGTGACAGTTGATTATATATTGAAAAAAACACATGCGGATTGATTATAAAAAATGTTTGACATGTTTCTGTGAACTTTACTGTTTGGAATTTTTGTCTGCGATGTCGTGACCGCTCGAGATTGTGGATTTCTAAACAAATGGAGGTATTTTGGATATAAAAATAATCTTTATGGAATAAAAGGAACATTTATTGTGTGAACATTTATTGTAAGTCTCGTGAGTGCAAACATCCGAAGATCATCAAAGGTAAGCGATTTAATCTATTGCTTTTCTGACTTTCGTGACCAATCTACTTGGCTGCTAGCTGTTTGTAATGTTTTCTCATTAACATTTACATTACATTTAAGTCATTTAGCAGACGCTCTTATCCAGAGCGACTTACAAATTGGTGCATTCACCTTATGACATCCAGTGGAACAGCCACTTTACAATAGTGCATCTAAATCTTTTAGAGGGGGGTGAGAAGGATTACTTATCCTATCCTAGGTATTCCTTAAAGATGTGGGGTTTCAGGTGTCTCCGGAAGGTGGTGATTGACTCTCTACTGAGAGAGATGTCCTTACATAAATGCTTGGATAGCTTTCGCCGAAAACCTTTATTAAAATCTGACATGCCAGGTGGATTAACAACAAGCTAAGCTGTGTTTTGCTATATTGCACTTGTGATTTCATGAATATTAAATATTTTTAGTAATTTAATTTGAAATTGGCACGCTGCAAACCAGCTGATGTTGATGAAAATGATCCCGCTAACGGGACGGTTGCATCAAGACGTTTTTAAGGAGAAATACAACATATTTGGTTATTCTATTTTAAACCTTTATCCTCTCACCTGAATGGAGGTTATTTGGAGAGTTTCCTCTGATCATGACATATCAGAATAGAGACAGACAGGACATCTGTCCAGACTGCAGATGACTAGATGACGATCATTCTGTTTTTGCAGAACTACCACCTGTAGTTCCTCTGTCTCATTCACAGTTCACTGTTTCACTGTTTCAGTCATTGCTTTATTCACCATTTCATCAAATCAAATCAAATCTAATGTATTTATATATATATATATTTATATATTTATAATGTATTTATATAGCCCTTCTTGCATCAGCTGATATCTCAAAGTGCTGTACAGAAACTCAACCTAAAACCCCAAACAGCAAGCAATGCAGGTGTAGAAGCATGGTGGCCAGGAAAAACTCCCAAAAAAGGCCAAAACCTAGGAAGAAACCTAGAGAGGAACCAGGCTATGAGGGGTGGCCAGTCCTCTTCTGGCTGTGCCGGGTGGAGATGATAACAGAACATGGCCAATATAACGGAACATGGCCAAGATGTTCAAATGTTCATAAATGACCAGCAGGGTCAAATAATGATAATCACAGTAGTTGTCGAGGGTGAAGAACATCAGCACCTTGGGAGTAAATGTCAGTTGGCTTTTCATAGCCGATCATTAAGAGTAGCTGTACCGCTCCTGTTGTCTCTAAAGAGTTGAAAACAGCAGGTCTGGGACAGGTAGCACGTCCGGTGAACAGGTCAGGGTTCCGTAGCCACAGGCAGAACAGTTGAAACTGGAGCAGCAGCACGGCCAGGTGGACTGGGGACAGCAAGGAATGGTCCTA
>NC_068431.1:4229379-4283205 GCF_023373465.1 Oncorhynchus keta
ACACAAACACACATGGACCAGCCCAGCCCCTCCCCTCACAGAACCTCTGTCATCAGTGCTTTTCTCGCTCCACCAAATATGCCGTGACTCAGAACTATTGTCCTGAAATGTGTCATTCATTACCTCCCTCCTCTACACCACACCCCACCCCACCCCTCCTCTACACCACACCCCACGCCTCCTCTACACCACACCCCACCCCACCCCTCCCTCTACACACCACACCCCTCCCTCCCTCTACACCACACCCCACCCCTCCCTCTACACCACACCCCCCCCCCCACCCCTCCCTCCCCACCCCACCCCACGCCTCCCTCTACACCACCCCACGCTCCCTCTACACCACACCCCACCCCACCCCTCCCTCCCCACCCCACCCCACGCCTCCTCTACACCACACCCCACCCCCACCCCTCCCTCCCCACCCCACCCCACCCCTCCCTCTACACCACACCCCACCCCACCCCTCCTCCCCACCCCACCCCACGCCTCCCTCTACACCACACCCCACGCCTCCCTCTACACCACACCCCACCCCACCCCTCCTCCCCACCCCACCCCCACGCCTCCCTCTGCACCACACCCCACCCCACCCCTCCCTCCCCACCCCACCCCACGCCTCCCTCTACACCACACCACACCCCACCCCACCCCTCCTCTACACCACACCCCACCCCTCCTCTACACCACACCCCACCCCTCCCTCTACACCACACCCCACCCCACCCCTCCCTCTACACCACACCCCACCCTCCCTCTACACCCCCTCCCCATCCCACCCCTCTCCTCCTCTACACCACACCCCACCCCTCCCCTCCTCTACACCCCTCCCCACCCCTCCCTCCTCTACACCACACCCCACCCCTCCCTCTACACCACACCCAACCCCTCCCTCTACACCACACCCCACCCCTCCCTCTACACCCCCCCCCACCCCTCCCTCTACACCACACCCCACCCCTCCCTCTACACCACACCCCACCCCTCCCTCTACACCCCCTCCCCATCCCACCCCACCCCTCCCTCTACACCACACCCCACCCCTCCCTCTACACCACACCCCACCCCACCCCTCCCTCTACACCACACCCCCACCCCTCCCTCTACACCACACCCCACCCCTCCCTCTACACCCCCTCCCCATCCCACCCCACCCCTCCTCTACACCACACCCCACCCCTCCCTCTACACCACACCCCACCCCTCCCCTCCCTCTACACCCCTCCCCACCCCACCTCTCCCTCCCTCTACACCACACCCCACCCCTCCTCCTCTACACCCCTCCCCACCCCACCCCACCCCTCCCTCTACACCACACCCCCACCCCACCCCTCCCTCTACACCACACCCCACCCCTCCTCTACACCACACCCCACCCCTCCTCTACACCCCCCCCATCCCACCCCACCCCTCCTCTACACCACACCCCACCCTCCCTCTACACCACACCCCACCCCTCCCCTCCTCTGCACCCTCCCCACCCCCACCCCTCCCCCTCTACACCCCACCCCACCCCTCCTCCTCTACACCCCACCCCTCCCTCCCTCTACACCACACCCCACCCCTCCCCTCCCTCTACACCCCTCCCCACCCCACCCCTCCTCCCTCTACACCCCACCCTCCCCCTCCCTCCTCTACCCCCACCCTCACCTCCCTCTACACCCCACCCTCCTCCTCCTCTACCCCACCCCTCCCCACCCCCACCCCACCTCCTCTACACCCCACCCCACCCCCTCCTCTACACCCCTCCCCTCCCTCTACACCCCACCCCACCCCTCCTCTACACCCCACCCCACCCCTCCCCTCCCTCTACACCCCACCCCACCCCTCCCCTCCTCTACACCCCTCCCCTCCCTCTACACCCCCACCCCTCCCCTCCCTCTACCCCCACCCCACCCCTCCTCCCTCTACACCCCTCCCCACCCCACCCCTCCTCCCTCTACACCCCACCCCTCACCTCCTCTACACCCCACCCTCCCCCCCTCTACACCCCACCCCTCCCCTCCCTCTACACCCCACCCTCCCCTCCTCTACACCCCTCCCCACCCCCACCCCTCCCTCCCTCCACACCCCACCCCACCCCTCCCCTCCCTCTACACCCTCCCCTCCCCCTCTACACCCCACCCCACCCCTCCTCCTCTACACCCCACCCCACCCCTCCCCTCCCTCTACACCCCACCCCACCCCTCCCCTCCCCTCTACACCCTCCCTCCCTACACCCCACCCCACCCTCCCTCCTCTACACCCTCCCCACCCCACCCCTCCCCTCCCTCTACACCCCACCCCACCCCTCCCTCCCTCTACACCCCACCCCACCCCTCCCTCCCTCTACACCCCACCCCCACCCCTCCTCCCTCTACACCCCACCCCACCCCTCCTCCCCTCTACACCCCACCCCACCCCTCCTCCCTCTACACCCCACCCCACCCCTCCCCTCCTCTACACCCCACCCCTCCTCCCTCTACACCCCTCCCCACCCCACCCCTCCCCTCCCTCTACACCCCACCCCACCCCTCCTCCTCTACACCCCTCCCTCCCTCTACACCCCACCCCACCCCTCCCCTCCTCTACCCCACCCCACCCCTCCCTCCCTCTACACCCCCACCCCACCCCTTCCCTCCATCTACACCCCCACCCCACCCCTTCCCTCCATCTACAACCCCACCCCCCCCCCTTCCTCCATCTACACCCCCACCCCACCCCTTCCCTCCATCTACACCCCCACCCCACCCCTTCCCTCCATCTACACCCCACCCCACATTACCAGATTCTTCAACTACATGTTGATTCCAATGACACACACTTGAGACATGGCAATAATTTCTGCAATTACGGCACTGTAACGTACAAACTATTTCATTTTTACATGTGTAGGCAGACTCTTCATCAAACATGAGTAAACCATCTTCCTTCTTTCCCTCCACTACACGCTGCAGGCAACGTGCTCACCGCTCCTGGGGCGGCAGGGTAGCCTTGTGGTTAGTGTGTGACTAGTAAACCGGAAGGTTGCGAGTTCAAACCCCCGAGCTGACAAGGTACAAATCTGTCGTTCTGCCCCTGAACAGGCAGTTAACCCACTGTTCCTAGGCCGTCATTGAAAATAAGAATTTGTTCTTAACTGACTTGCCTGGTTAAATAAAGGTAAAATCATTTAAAAAAGACATGAAGCCTCAATGTCCAGCGATACTCCTGATTTCATATCTTTAATTGGCGCACTGCTCCGAAAAATCAAAGCTCTCCACTTCAGATGTCGCTGACTTAAACTGCTCTTCCCGAGACGCATGAAATCAGAACCAAATCCCTACTGGTAACTGACTGATTCTACTTTTCCTAATGCCTCCCCCTTCCCTCCATCTACACCCCCACCCTTCCTTTATCATCTATGTGAACTCAAATGGATCTCCCCAAGTATACATCATTATTAACAAATCACACTCCAACAATAATTGCCAGTCTCCCACTCACTCAATGCGCCATTAGAATCGACCAGCACTTCTGCTTCCGCCATTATTCTGCTCCTCCATCCTCCATCTCCACATCCTCCATCGCCACATCCTCCATCTCCACATCCTCCATCTCCACATCCTTCATCGCCACATCCTCCATCGCCACATCCTCCATCGCCACATCCTCCATCTCCACATCCTTCATCTCCACATCCTCCATCTCCACATCCTCCATCTCCACATCGTCCATCTCCACATCCTCCATCGCCACATCCTCCATCTCCACATCCTCCATCTCCACATCCTTCATCTCCACATCCTCCATCTCCACATCCTCCATCTCCACATCGTCCATCTCCACATCCTCCATCGCCACATCCTCCATCTCCACATCCTCCATCTCCACATCCTTCATCGCCACATCCTCCATCGCCACATCCTCCATCGCCACATCCTCCATCTCCACATCCTTCATCTCCACATCCTCCATCGCCACATCCTCCATCTCCACATCCTCCATCTCCACATCCTCCATCTCCACATCCTCCATCTCCACATCGTCCATCTCCACATCCTCCATCTCCACATCCTCCATCTCCACATCCTCCATCTCCACATCCTTCATCGCCACATCCTCCATCGCCACATCCTCCATCTCCACATCCTTCATCTCCACATCCTTCATCTCCACATCCTCCATCTCCACATCCTCCATCTCCACATCGTCCATCTCCACATCCTCCATCTCCACATCCTCCATCTCCACATCCTCCATCTCCACATCCTCCATCTCCACATCCTCCATCTCCACATCCTCTATCGCCACATCCTCCATCTCCACATCCTCCATCTCCACATCCTCCATCTCCACATCCTCCATCTCCACATCCTCCATCTCCACATCCTCCATCTCCTCACTATTCACTGCCAGTTTGAAGCAGTTAATTAAACATGGCTCTCAATCTACCAGCAGTCCTAACAGTAATGTATGCTGTAGTGGCTTCCTTTAGTCTTTACCATAGCCACTGCCCAAGCCTGAAGTGGGGTTGTTTTGGTACGCATACAGTCCACACTCAAGGTTTTCAAACGGCCAAACATTCAATGACATCCAGGGATATGGTGCAACAAAAATGTTTATTCTTCTTATATCTAACAAATAAATGATTCTCCAATCAACTTAAAGTATAGAATACTTTATATGGAAAATACATATTATGACCTGTCTGTATGTCTATGTCTGTATGTCTGTATGGTCAAAAAACTATACCGCTCCCGCATCTAGCAAGGACTCCCTCTCCCGAAGGCCCAACTTCCTGCCTTTATCCTAACACACTTACCACAATACAATGAACAGGCAAGAGGGGGGGCCAAATGGCTGAGTTACACTAACAACAAATTAATATATCTCAATCAGGTAAATATAAATCATAAAGGTACGTACCTAATATTTCATAATTTACATTCATATTTAATATATTTACACAAATATACATGGAGCTCCATATGTTCGGTCTTTTATACAAGTATGTCCAAATCGGCTCTAACATATGCTATTCACGTACCCGTGCAAAACCCATAGAAATAACAATGAATAAAAAGGACGTCTCTGCTAATGTCAATGGTGACATAATGGGTTTATTGGCAGCCATTTTCAGTGTACCCATGCCAGGAAGTAAAAGAAGGAAGTGTACCCTGCTGTGGAAGGTGAGTAGAACACACCTCTTCCACGTCGTTGATTATATTCCATAGAACGCATGACCCCTCGTTGATAGTCCCTTACACATTACACAATGAACATTCTACATTACCATGGCAATCCAGAATGAACATTCTACATTACCATGGCAATCCAGAAATAGTTGATAGTCCCTTTACACACTACACAATGAACATTCTACATTACCATGGCAATCCAGAATGAACATTCTACATTACCATGGCAATCCAGAATCAGTTGATAGTCCCTTACACATTACACAATGAACATTCTACATTACCATGGCAATCCAGAATCAGTTGATAGTCCCTTACACATTACACAATGAACATTCTACATTACCATGGCAATCCAGAATCAGTTGATAGTCCCTTATACATTACACAATGAACATTCTACATTACCATGGCAATCCAGAATCTGTTGATAGTCCCTTACACATTACACAATGAACATTCTACATTACCATGGCAATCCAGAATCAGTTGATAGTCCCTTACACATTCCATTCCATGAGCCACATCACGGAATGAACATTCTACATTACCATGGCAATCCAGAATCAGTTGATAGAACATTCCTAAATACCATGGAAATGAATACATCACAATACCAGGCAGCCATTGAGAGTGTACCCATGACTCACAAGTTTACCAGCCAATTGCCAAGGCTTCCATGCCCATTCTATGTATTCTTCTATAGCAAAACCGCTCCTGGTCTTCTTCTATGGTATTATGGCGGTCCGCAAACAAACATTAGAGGCGCATGCCACGCCACCTACTGTACTGGAGTGTGTAGTCAATCACAGGTTACAGACTAAATGAATAAAGAAACAAACATTGTGAAATTTAACCCTCCTACCTAATCCTGTACTGCTAAGAAGAAAAAAGAGCCCTACTAACTTCTAACAGACCCTCGCTAATAACCCAAATCCCTTCCAACCCCCATCCATCCCCGTCCAACCTCAATACCCATCAATATTTCCCTCTCTTCTACATTCCGGTACTTACAACAATACTTTTACATGCTTGCCAACCAGGTGTAATGATGAGTTCAATGTGCAATGTCCGAGCAATGTCGCGACGAGCAAACGCCATCTCTTCTTCCTAATCTGACCTTTGAATCTCATTCCACCCAACTTTCTCTGGCAGCATATAAATGCCGGCTTTGGCTTGCTATCCCACCTCTTCTGCCACCCATATATCATAATGTCTCTTATCTTCCATTTGGCCTCACCTACCTCTCCCGGTCATCCTGTCAGAACTAACTGGACTGTGTATCAGAGTTCCCCAAATGGCAGTCCGCGGGAGGTTTGTTTTTGTTGTTGTATTGTTTGTAAATCGTTGTATCTTTCAGTGTATCAGTTCTTTGTTACTTGTCATGTTTTGTGTTGTTTTTGTGGACACCAGGAAGAGTCAATGTTTGGCTTGACGCGATATTCAAAAAATCCATAATATATGCCATTTAGCAGACGCTTTTATCCAAAGCGACTTACAGTCATGTGTGCATACATTCTACGTATGGGTGGTCCCGGGGATTGAACCCACTACCCTGGCGTTACAAGCGCCATGCTCTACCAACTGAGCTACAGAAGGACCATCATGGGGGGAAGTTACGTACCGTGGTAAATGTATTCCCTTTATGCAAATGTATGCATATTTAAATAAATATATAGTTAATAAACTAGTTATGTAATTGTAAGACCTTGTTACAGTTTGTCTAGTGTTTAACTGTTAAGGAGCATTCCCATTTTGAAAACCAACCACTCTAGAATGCCATTGAAAACCAACCACTCTAGAATGCCATTGAAAACCAACCACTCTAGAATGCCATTGAAAACCAACCACTCTAGAATGCCATTGTAAACCAACCACTCTAGAATGCCATTGAAAACCAACCACTCTAGAATGCCATTGAAAACCAACCACTCTAGAATGCCATTGACAGCCAACCACTCTAGAATGCCATTGAAAACCAACCAATCTAGAATGCCATTGAAAACCAACCACTCTAGAATGCCATTGACAGCCAACCACCATAGAATGCCATTGAAAACCAACCACTCTAGAATGCCATTGAAAACCAACCACTCTAGAATGCCATTGAAAACCAACCACTCTAGAATGCCATTGAAAACCAACCACTCTAGAATGCCATTGAAAACCAACCACTCTAGAATACCATTGAAAACCAACCACTCTAGAATGCCATTGAAAACCAACCACTCTAGAATGCCATTGACAGCCAACCACTCTAGAATGCCATTGAAAACCAACCACTCTAGAATGCCATTGAAAACCAACCACTCTAGAATGCCATTGACAGCCAACCACCATAGAATGCCATTGAAAACCAACCACTCTAGAATGCCATTGAAAACCAACCACTCTAGAATGCCATTGAAAACCAACCACTCTAGAATGCCATTGAAAACCAACCACTCTAAAATGCCATTGAAAACCAACCACTCTAGAATGCCATTGAAAACCAACCACTCTAGAATGCCATTGAAAACCAACCACTCTAGAATGTCATTGAAAACCAACCACTCTAGAATGCCATTGAAAACCAACCACTCTAGAATGCCATTGACAGCCAACCACTCTAGAATGCCATTGAAAACCAACCACTCTAGAATGCCATTGAAAACCAACCACTCTAGAATGCCATTGACAGCCAACCACCATAGAATGCCATTGAAAACCAACCACTCTAGAATGCCATTGAAAACCAACCACTCTAGAATGCCATTGAAAACCAACCACTCTAGAATGCCATTGAAAACCAACCACTCTAGAATGCCATTGAAAACCAACCACTCTAGAATGCCATTGAAAACCAACCACTCTAGAATGCCATTGAAAACCAACCACTCTAGAATGCCATTGACAGCCAACCACTCTAGAATGCCATTGAAAACCAACCACTCTAGAATGCCATTGAAAACCAACCACTCTAGAATGCCATTGACAGCCAACCACCATAGTATGCCATTGAAAACCAACCACTCTAGAATGCCATTGAAAACCAACCACTCTAGAATGCCATTGAAAACCAACCACTCTAGAATGCCATTGAAAACCAACCACTCTAAAATGCCATTGAAAACCAACCACTCTAGAATGCCATTGAAAACCAACCACTCTAGAATGCCATTGAAAACCAACCACTCTAGAATGCCATTGAAAACCAACCACTCTAGAATGCCATTGAAAACCAACCACTCTAGAATGCCATTGACAGCCAACCACTCTAGAATGCCATTGAAAACCAACCACTCTAAAATGCCATTGAAAACCAACCACTCTAGAATGCCATTGACAACCAACCACTCTAGAATGCCATTGAAAACCAACCACTCTAGAATGCCATTGAAAACCAACCACTCTAGAATGCCATTGAAAACCAACCACTCTAGAATGCCATTGAAAACCAACCACTCTAGAATGCCATTGAAAACCAACCACTCTAGAATGCCATTGAAAACCAACCACTCTAGAATGCCATTGACAGCCATGTTGTTTCATACCATTTCATATAGTTATAATGCACAGAAATAATATTTGGTGGCAGGATATGTGCTATTATCAGACCTGGGAAAAAATCCCTCCCTCCCTCCCTCCGCTCTCTCCCTCCCTCCCTCCCTCCCTCCCTCCCTCCCTCCCTCCCTCCCTTCCTCCTTCCCTCCATCTCCACATCCTCCATCTCCACATCCTCCAGCTCCACATATTCTGTATTGTAGTTGTTTGGATGTTAAATGACAAGACTGAGTCATTGATGCGAGTAACCAGTCTTGTTCAGCACACTGCAATGCATCCGGGTATATCAAGAACACTGGTAAAAAAAAACACTGGTGTTGCAATAATTAACATTTACCAACAGATGGCATCAACGTGCCATCTCACACCCATAATATCTTCCATTTTACAAAATAGGAGCTGTCAAATCACTAACAAAACAAACCTACTAATAATATTCAACATGAACAGTTTCGTTTTTTTTCCAGGTATAAAATAAACAACAAATGTTGATAGTCTCTTCACTTTTCCCATCATTTTGTGTGTGTGTGGGGGGTCTGAGGTAGTATCCCTGCTGAGTATTGAGGTAGTATCCCTGCTGAGTGTTGAGGTAGCACCCCTGCTGAGTGTTGAGGTAGCACCCCTGCTGAGTGTTGATGTAGTATCCCTGCTGAGTATTGAGGTAGTATCCCTGCTGAGTGTTGAGGTAGCACCCCTGCTGAGTGTTGAGGTAGCACCCCTGCTGAGTGTTGATGTAGTATCCCTGCTGAGTGTTGATGTAGTATCCCTGCTGAGTGTTGAGGTAGTATCCCTGCTGAGTGTTGAGGTAGTATCCCTGCTGAGTATTGAGGTAGCACCCCTGCTGAGTGTTGAGGTAGTATCCCTGCTGAGTGTTGAGGTAGTATCCCTGCTGAGTGTTGAGGTAGTATCCCTGCTGAGTGTTGATGTAGTATCCCTACTGAGTGTTGAGGTAGTATCCCTGCTGAGTGTTGAGGTAGCACCCCTGCTGAGTGTTGAGGTAGTATCCCTGCTGAGTGTTGAGGTAGTATCCCTGCTGAGTGTTGAGGTAGTATCCCTGCTGAGTGTTGAGGTAGTATCCCTGCTGAGTGTTGAGGTAGTATCCCTGCTGAGTGTTGATGTAGTATCCCTGCTGAGTGTTGAGGTAGTATCCCTGCTGAGTGTTGAGGTAGTATCCTGCTGAGTGTTGAGGTAGTATCCCTGCTGAGTGTTGAGGTAGTATCCCTGCTGAGTGTTGAGGTAGTATCCCTGCTGAGTGTTGAGGTAGTATCCCTGCTGAGTGTTGAGGTAGTATCCCTGCTGAGTGTTGAGGTAGTATCCCTGCTGAGTGTTGAGGTAGTATCCCTGCTGAGTGTTGAGGTAGTATCCCTGCTGAGTGTTGAGGTAGTATCCCTGCTGAGTGTTGAGGTAGTATCCCTGCTGAGTGTTGAGGTAGTATCCCTGCTGAGTGTTGAGGTAGTATCCCTGCTGAGTGTTGATGTAGTATCCCTGCTGAGTGTTGAGGTAGTATCCCTGCTGAGTGTTGAGGTAGTATCCCTATTCCTTTGGCCCTCACTGCCCCTAAGCACTCGCTAGCATAGACATCCTTCTGTGTGTGGTGTACCGTTGTTCATCTGTTGAATGAAGAGAGTCAGACCGAAATGCAGCGTGTAGGTTACTCATGACTTTAATGGAAGTATCGCGGTACATGAAATAACTGATATAAGAAAACAACAAACGAAACTAATTACAGCCGATCTGGTGACTACAACACAAAGACAGGAACAAACTCCCACAAAATACAAAGCACACTCAGGCTACCTAAATACGGTTCCCAATCCAAGACAACAAGAATCACCTGACTCCAATTGAGAATCGCTTCAGGCAGCCAAGCCTAACTAGACACACCCCTAATAAGCCGCGATCCCAAATACTACAAACCCCAATACGAAAAACAACATATAAACCCATGTCACACCCTGGCCAACCCAAACATGTAACAAAAACACAAAATACAATGACCAAGGCGTGACATGTGGTTGTTCCCTTCATCTGTGTTTGTTTCAATGGACTTTACCCTCATTTCTCTTGCTTTTCATGCAGACCCTCGCAAAGTGATTAGCTGTACCACAGGATTTTCCCATAGGCAGTGTTCCCATCCACGAGAAATACCACAATATCTGCACGTATTGGGGCTGTCTATTGCGGAGTTGACTGAAGTATTAGCATTAGCTGTGGCAATTTAATTACTGGCTGCCTGAATGTAACATTGACACTGTCCAAGCTCTGTTGTATGGCATTTCCACCGCCAAGACCAGCGCCCGGTCACGCTCTGCTGCACGGCATGTCTCCACTGCCAAGACCAGTGCCCGGTCACGCTCTGCTGCACGGCATGTCTCCACTGCCAAGACCAGTGCCCGGGCATGTCTCCACTGCCAAGACCAGTGCCCATTCACGCTCTGCTGCGCGGCATGTCTCCACTGCCAAGACCAGCATCAGGTCACATTCTCTCAGCAAACATCTACGCTTCCCCTCAACAGCTGTACCAAGCGCTGTGACGACCCTCCCACTCTGTCTGCCCTATTCTCTCTTTGTTCTTGTTTCCTTATTAGGATGCCGGTGGGCGGAGTTGGGAGGGTCGTCAGCTACATGGGAAACACCTGGGCCAGGTGTCTCCCAGGATAAATAGACCACTTCCACATTCATGGAGGAGACTCTCTCCATGCAGACACCTTTTGTAGATTGTGTTGTGGTTCTTGGTGGCCTTTTGTTTGTTTGCTTTGGCACCTTTCATCACCCTGCATTATCACATTCATGCATGCAAAACACTCACATACACTACTGATTACACACACCATTGTATATTATACTTAGTTGCTTTAGTTAATAAATATATATTTTGCTACTCCTTATCTCCACGTTGTCTCCCTTTGTTACGGGCTTTGAGCCGGTTCGTGACAGCGCTATCTTATCTCTAATCAGTTCATCTCTTAAAGCACCATATTCAGGTCAATGGACTCCCCGTCCTTCTATTTGCAACAGCCGAAAACATAACGCTCGTGGATAACGTTGCTGGCTTAAAGTAAATGTTCAAGAATAGCTGTTGCGTTACCTTGCCGAGCTGCTGTTAGGTTCAGGTTGTGTTGGTATTCGGCTCCCATTATAGTCCTCAATGTGGCAGCCACCACATCATCATCCTTTTCCAGAAGTTCCGTGGCTAGTGTATAGTACTCCCATTAATCTCTAAACGTATCCCAGTTCATGCTCCAATCTCCGCTGACCTTCATAACAGCAGGAGGAGGAATGTTCTAACAACATTGAAGCTAACTGCTAACTAGCAAACGTACTGTAGCTAAGGTGAATTACGGCAACATTTTACTCATGGGAGCATATTTTGTAAACCAGAACAGTTTGCTCTAATTTGCGGAAATCATGGATAGTTATCCCACTTCTGTCACCATGTTTGGATGTTAAATGTGTTGCAATAATTAACATTTACCAACAGATGGCACCAACGTGCTATATTACACCCATAACACTAGTCTGCTTGTTGCAGGTGGACAGTGGGTAGAGCTGGGAGGATTGTCAGCTGATGTGGCAAACTTGGGCAGGCTTGGCCTGTAGGCTATAAAGGGTTGCCACATCAGCCAAAATTATCTCTCTTCCCTGACTGGCAGGCTGGCTTCCTGCACCTTTTGGTTATTGGTCTGTTTCCACCAGACAACACTGTCTCTCTTCCCTGACTGGCAGGCTGGCTTCCTCCACCTTTTGGTTGTTGGTCTGTTTCCACCAGACAACACTGTCTCTCTTCCCTGACTGGCAGGCTGGCTTCCTCCACCTGTTGGTTATTGGTCTGTATCCACCATACAACACTGTTTCTCTTCCCTGACCGGCAGGCTGGCTTCCTGCACCTTTTGGTTATTGGTCTGTATCCACCAGACAACACTGTTCCTCTTCCCTGACTGGCAGGCTGGCTTCCTCCACCTTTTGGTTATTGGTCTGTATCCACCATACAACACTGTTTCTCTTCCCTGACTGGCAGGCTGGCTTCCTCCACCTTTTGGTTATTGGTCTGTTTCCACCAGACAACACTGTCTCTCTTCCCTGACTGGCAGGCTGGCTTCCTCCACCTTTTGGTTATTGGTCTGTATCCACCATACAACACTGTTTCTCTTCCCTGACTGGCAGGCTGGCTTCCTCCACCTTTTGGTTATTGGTCTGTTTCCACCAGACAACACTGTCTCTCTTCCCTGACTGGCAGGCTGGCTTCCTCCACCTTTTGGTTATTGGTCTGTTTCCACCAGACAACACTGTCTCTCTTCCCTGACTGGCAGGCTGGCTTCCTCCACCTTTTGGTTATTGGTCTGTATCCACCAGACAACACTGTCTCTCTTCCCTGACCGGCAGGCTGGCTTCCTCCACCTTTTGGTTATTGGTCTGTTTCCACCAGACAACACTGTCTCTCTTCCCTGACTGGCAGGCTGGCTTCCTCCACCTTTTGGTTATTGGTCTGTTTCCACCAGACAACACTGTCTCTCTTCCCTGACTGGCAGGCTGGCTTCCTCCACCTTTTGGTTATTGGTCTGTTTCCACCAGACAACACTGTCTCTCTTCCCTGACCGGCAGGCTGGCTTCCTCCACCTTTTGGTTATTGGTCTGTTTCCACCAGACAACACTGTCTCTCTTCCCTGACTGGCAGGCTGGCTTCCTCCACCTTTTGGTTATTGGTCTGTTTCCACCAGACAACACTGTCTCTCTTCCCTGACTGGCAGGCTGGCTTCCTGCACCTTTTGGTTATTGGTCTGTTTCCACCAGACAACACTGTCTCTCTTCCCTGACTGGCAGGCTGGCTTCCTCCACCTTTTGGTTATTGGTCTGAGAAAGAAATATAGAAATAGAGAATTAGAGAGAACATACTTAAATTCACACAGGACACCGGATAAGACAGGATAAGTACTCCAGATATAACAAACTAACCCTAGCCCCCCGACACATAAACTACTGAGACAGGCTGAGACAGGAGGGGTCAGGAGACACTGTGGCCCCATCTGATGATACCCCCGGACAGGGCCAAACAGGCAGGATATAACCCCACCGACCTTGCCAAAGCACAGCCCCCACACCCTTAGAGGGATAACTTCAACCACCAACTTACCATCCTGACGCAAGGCCGAGTATAGCCCACAAAGACCTCCGCCACGGCACAACTCAAGGCGGGGCGCCAACCCAGACAGGAAGATCACGTCAGTGACTCAACCCACTCAAGTGACGCACCCCTCCTAGGGATGGCATGGAAGAGCACCAGTAAGCCAGTGACTCAGCCCCTGTCATAGAGTTAGAGACAGAGAATCCCAGTGGAAAGAGAGGAACCGGCCAGGCAGAGACAGCAAGGGCGGTTCGTTGCTCCAGAGCCTTTCCGTTCGCCTTCACACTCCTGGGCCAGACTACACTCAATCATATGACCTACTGAAGAGATGAGTCTTCAGTAAAGACTTAAACGTTGAGACCGAGTCTGCGTCTCTCACATGGGTAGCCAGACCATTCCATAAAAATGGAGCTCTATAGGATAAAGTCCTGCCTCCAGCTGTTTGCTTGGAAATTATAGGGACAATTAGGAGCCCATGTAATGCTTTTGTAGGTTGGCTGCAATAGAACCCTGACACCTGAACCATGACCCTATAGAGGACGAGGGAGGTGTGACGACAATAATGAAGAGAATAACACGCCACGCCAACCAGATAGAGGAAGAGAGTGTTAATGAGAGCATTCAGACAGTTGACCACGTCTCCAGTTATCACCTGGGGCCAGCTACCCTGTAAGGTAATCCACCATGATACACCTGGGGCCAACTACCCTGTAAGGTAATCCACACCATGATACACCTGGGGCCAGTGTTACTGTAATTTAATTATGCCCATGTGTTTTCATTAATTGAAAACCCTTAATCTATTTTATGAGAATTTGTAAGATTATTGTTTACATAAAATAGACGGAGACCAGCCATTTCAATAATAGGTAACAGAATGTATTCTCGGAGCGCGCTGCCACTTCACCACGATCAACAGTTTATATACAAAACATGACTTCATTTTATTGCTTAACAGAATCCCCTCTAGTTCATTCTAACTTTCTAACACACTCACAGGTCACACAACATAACTGAATTAACTTTTGACCCCCCAACATTATCGATCACCACTTAGCTGACAGTTTTAATTAACAGAAAACCTAGGAATGCACTCACTTCCTTATCTAAAAACCCCAGAGCTCAGTTTCGTCGGAACCACCATAGGTTAACTACCTTATCTGTTTATTTAATCCACAACCCATTCGTTTCTGCCTAGTTGGAATGGTGTTCATTAATTACTCCTTGTCCGTGTCACACAATCCATTCTTATGAACTCATATTGTTAATTAATCAGATATAATAAAACAGACTATAAGTTTATTTAGTTACAGTTCCATTTAAAATTATTTGTTGAGTCATTTAATCATAATTTTCCCAACAGCCAGCTGTAAGGTAATCCACCATGATACACCTGGGGCCAACTACCCTGTAAGGTAATCCACCATGATACACCTGGGGCCAACTACCCTGTAAGGTAATCCACCATGATACACCTGGGGCCAACTACCCTGTAAGGTAATCCACCATGATACACCTGGGGCCAGCTACCCTGTAAGGTAATCCACCATGATACACCTGGGGCCAACTGCCCTGTAAGGTAATCCACCATGATACACCTGGGGCCAACTGCCCTGTAAGGTAATCCACCATGATACACCTGGGGCCAACTACCCTGTAAGGTAATCCACCATGATACACCTGGGGCCAACTACCCTGTAAGGTAATCCACCATGTAATCCACCATGATACACCTGGGGCCAACTACCCTGTAAGGTAATCCACCATGATACACCTGGGGCCAGCTACCCTGTAAGGTAATCCAACATGATACACCTGGGGCCAGCTACCCTGTAAGGTAATCCACCATGATACACCTGGGGCCAGCTACCCTGTAAGGTAATCCACCATGATACACCTGGGGCCAACTACCCTGTAAGGTAATCCAACATGATACACCTGGGGCCAGCTACCCTGTAAGGTAATCCAACATGATACACCTGGGGCCAGCTACCCTGTAAAGTAATCCACCATGATACACAAGGGGCCAGCTACCCTGTAAGGTAATCCAACATGATACACCTGGGGCCAGCTACCCTGTAAGGTCATCCAACATGATACACCTGGGGCCAGCTACCCTGTAAGGTAATCCACCATGATACACCTGGGGCCAGCTACCCTGTAAGGTAATCCAACATGATACACCTGGGGCCAGCTACCCTGTAAGGTAATCCAACATGATACACCTGGGGCCAGCTACCCTGTAAGGTAATCCACCATGATACACAAGGGGCCAGCTACCCTGTAAGGTAATCCAACATGATACACCTGGGGCCAGCTACCCTGTAAGGTCATCCAACATGATACACCTGGGGCCAGCTACCCTGTAAGGTAATCCACCATGATACACCTGGGGCCAGCTACCCTGTAAGGTAATCCAACATGATACACCTGGGGCCAGCTACCCTGTAAGGTAATCCAACATGATACACCTGGGGCCAGCTACCCTGTAAAGTAATCCAACATGATACACCTGGGGCCAGCTACCCTGTAAGGTCATCCAACATGATACACCTGGGGCCAGCTACCCTGTAAGGTAATCCACCATGATACACCTGGGGCCAACTACCCTGTAAGGTAATCCACCATGATACACCTGGGGCCAGCTACCCTGTAAGGTCATCCAACATGATACACCTGGGGCCAGCTACCCTGTAAGGTAATCCACCATGATACACCTGGGGCCAACTACCCTGTAAGGTCATCCAACATGATACACCTGGGGCCAGCTACCCTGTAAGGTCATCCAACATGATACACCTGGGGCCAGCTACCCTGTAAGGTAATCCACCATGATACACCTGGGGCCAACTACCCTGTAAGGTAATCCACCATGATACATCTGGGGCCAGCTACCCTGTAAGGTCATCCAACATGATACACCTGGGGCCAACTACCCTGTAAGGTCATCCAACATGATACACCTGGGGCCAACTACCCTGTAAGGTAATCCACACCATGATACACCTGGGGCCAACTACCCTGTAAGGTAACACATACCATGATACACCTGGGGCCAGCTACCCTGTAAGGTAATCCACCATGATACACCTGGGGCCAACTACCCTGTAAGGTAATCCACCATGATACACCTGGGGCCAACTACCCTGTAAGGTAATCCACCATGATACACCTGGGGCCAGCTACCCTGTAAGGTCATCCAACATGATACACCTGGGGCCAGCTACCCTGTAAGGTCATCCAACATGATACACCTGGGGCCAACTACCCTGTAAGGTCGTCCACCATGATACACCTGGGGCCAGCTACCCTGTAAGGTAACACATACAATGATACACCTGGGGCCAGCTACCCTGTAAGGTAATCCACCATGATACACCTGGGGCCAGCTACCCTGTAAAGTAATCCAACATGATACACCTGGGGCCAACTACCCTGTAAGGTAATCCAACATGATACACCTGTAGCCAACTACCCTGTAAGGTAATCCAACATGATACACCTGGGGCCAGCTACCCTGTAAGGTCATCCAACATGATACACCTGGGGCCAGCTACCCTGTAAGGTAATCCAACATGATACACCTGGGGCCAGCTACCCTGTAAGGTCATCCAACATGATACACCTGGGGCCAGCTACCCTGTAAGGTAATCCAACATGATACACCTGGGGCCAGCTACCCTGTAAGGTAATCCACCATGATACACCTGGGGCCAGCTACCCTGTAAGGTAATCCAACATGATACACCTGGGGCCAGCTACCCTGTAAGGTAATCCAACATGATACACCTGGGGCCAGCTACCCTGTAAAGTAATCCAACATGATACACCTGGGGCCAGCTACCCTGTAAGGTAATCCACCATGATACACCTGGGGCCAGCTACCCTGTAAGGTAATCCAACATGATACACCTGGGGCCAGCTACCCTGTAAGGTAATCCAACATGATACACCTGGGGCCAGCTACCCTGTAAGGTCATCCAACATGATACACCTGGGGACAACTACCCTGTAAGGTCATCCAACATGATACACCTTGGGCCAGCTACCCTGTAAGGTCATCCAACATGATACACCTGGGGCCAGCTACCCTGTAAGGTAATCCACCATGATACACCTGGGGCCAGCTACCCTGTAAGGTAATCCAACATGATACACCTGGGGCCAGCTACCCTGTAAGGTAATCCAACATGATACACCTGGGGCCAGCTACCCTGTAAAGTAATCCAACATGATACACCTGGGGCCAGCTACCCTGTAAGGTAATCCACCATGATACACCTGGGGCCAGCTACCCTGTAAGGTAATCCAACATGATACACCTGGGGCCAGCTACCCTGTAAGGTAATCCAACATGATACACCTGGGGCCAGCTACCCTGTAAGGTCATCCAACATGATACACCTGGGGACAACTACCCTGTAAGGTCATCCAACATGATACACCTTGGGCCAGCTACCCTGTAAGGTAATCCAACATGATACACCTGGGGCCAGCTACCTGGAATCATTTTGCACACCCAATTGTTCAGTTTTTGATTTGTTAAAAACGTTTGAAATATCCAATAAATGTCGTTCCACTTCATGATTGTGTCCCGCTTGTTGTTGATTCTTCACAAAAAAGTACAGTTTTATATCTTTATGTTTGAAGCCTGAAATGTGGCAAAAGGTCGCAAAGTTCAAGGGGGCCGAATACTTTCGCAAGGCACTGTATTCATTTTTTCCTCAACTTTTTCACTCCGGACGCTTTATCTGGACACGATTCGTCAGGACCTCCAACAGCCGAAGCTAAGTAGTAACATTAACGTGATGCCTACTAATTGCAGTCGCTGTCCTCGCCTTACGGCGAGGATAGCTGTGCTAAAAGCCCAGCTTCAGACGCAATCGTTAGGCAAAGGTAATTTCAGTGTAGGAAAGGATGAAACAGCGTCTGTGCCACCAGTAAGTACAGATAGTAGTATAAATCCCCTGGCACAGTCCCCGCAGCCGGACAACTTTCTCACGGTTTCTGGAAGGAAATGCTGTAGGAACTCTCAACCGGTGTCGCTCATTCAGCAGACAGAAACTTTCAACCGGTTTTCCCCATTAAGCAGCGGGTCGGAGTCAGAGGCCGAGCCTTCTCTGGTCTCTACTCCTCGGGTCTGAGACGCCGAAGCTTCCCACCATTAGCTCTGACAAATTGAAACCTCTAGTCATTGGGGACTCCATTACCCGCAGTATTAGACTTAAAACGAATCATCCAGCGATCATACACTGTTTACCAGGGGGCAGGGCTACCGACGTTAAGGCTAATCTGAAGATGGTGCTGGCTAAAGCTAAAACTGGCGAGTGTAGAGAGTATAGAGATATTGTTATCCACGTCGGCACCAACGATGTTAGGATGAAACAGTCAGAGATCACCAAGCGCAACATAGCTTCTGCGTGCATATCAGCTAGAAAGATGTGTCGGCATCGAGTAATTGTCTCTGGCCCCCTCCCAGTTAGGGGGAGTGATGAGCTCTACAGCAGAGTCTCACAACTCAATCGCTGGTTGAAAACTGTTTTCTGCCCCTCCGAAAAGATAGAATTTGTAGATAACTGGCCCTCTTTCTGGGGACTCACCCACAAACAGGACCAAGCCTGACCTGCTGAGGAGTGACGGACTCCATCCTAGCTGGAGGGGTGCTCTCATCTTATCTACCAACATAGACAGGGCTCTAACTCCTCTGGCTCCACAATGAAATAGGGTGCAGGCCAGGCAGCAGGCTGTTAGCCAGCCTGCCAGCATAGTGGAGTCTGCCACTAGCACAGTCAGTGTAGTCAGCTCAGCTATTACCATTGAGACCGTGTCTGTGCCTCGACCTAGGTTGGGCAAAACTAAACATGGTGGTGTTCGCCTTAGCAATCTCACTAGGATAAAGACCACCTCCATTCCTGTCATTACTGAAAGAGATCACGATACCTCACATCTCAAAATAGGGCTACTTAATGTTAGATCCCTTACTTCAAAGGCAATTATAGTCAATGAACTAATCACTGATCATAATTTTGATGTGATTGGCCTGACTGAAACATGGCTTAAGCCTGATGAATTTACTGTTTTAAATGACGCCTCACCTCCTGGCTACACTAGTGACCTTATCCCCCGTGCATCCCGCAAAGGCGGAGGTGTTGCTAACATTTACGATAGCAAATTTCAATTTACAAAAAAAAAATGACGTTTTCGTCTTTTGAGCTTCTAGTCATGAAATCTATGCAGCCTACTCAATCACTTTTTATAGCTACTGTTTACAGGCCTCCTGCGCCATATACAGCGTTTCTCACTGAGTTCCCTGAATTCCTATCGTACCTTGTAGTCATAGCAGATAATATTCTAATCTTTGGTGACTTTAATATTCACATGGAAAAGTCCACAGACCCACTCCAAAAGGCTTTCGGAGCCATCATCGACTCAGTGGGTTTTGTCCAACATGTCTCTGGACCCACTCACTGTCACAGTCATACGCTGGACCTAGTTTTGTCCCATGGAATAAATGTTGTGGATCTTAATGTTTTTCCTCATAATCCTGGACTATCGGACCACCATTTTATTACGTTTGCAATTGCAACAAATAATCTGCTCAGACCCCAACCAAGGAACATCAAAAGTCGTGTTATAAATTCACAGACAACACAAAGATTTCTTGATGCCCTTCCAGACTCCCTCTGCCTACCCAAGGACGCCAGAGGACAAAAATCAGTTAACCACCTAACTAAGGATCTCAATTTAACCTTGCGCAATACCCTAGATGCAGTAGCACCCCTAAAAACTAAAAACATTTCTCATAAGAAACTAGCTCCCTGGTACACAGAAAATACCCGAGCTCTGAAGAAAGCTTCCAGAAAATTGGAACGGAAATGGCGCCACACCAAACTGGAAGCCTTCCGACTAGCTTGGAAAGACAGTACCGTGCAGTACCGAAGAGCCCTTACTGCTGCTCGATCATCCTATTTTTCTAACTTAATTGAGGAAAATAAGAACAATCCGAAATTCCTTTTTGATACTGTCCCAAAGCTAACTAAAAAGCAGCATTCCACAAGAGAGGATGACTTTCACTTTAGCAGTGATAAATTCATGAACTTCTTTGAGGAAAATATTATGATTATTAGAAAGCAAATTACGGACTCCTCTTTAAACCTGCGTATTCCTCCAAACCTCAGTTGTCCTGAGTCTGCACAACTCTGCCAGGACCTAGGATCAAGAGAGACGCTCAAGTGTTTTAGTACTATATCTCTTGACACAATGATGAAAATAATCATGGCCTCTAAACCTTCAAGCTGCATACTGGACCCTATTCCAACTAAACTACTGAAAGAGCTGCTTCCTGTGCTTGGCCCTCCTATGTTGAACATAATAAACGTCTCTCTATCCACTGGATGTGTACCAAACTCGCTAAAAGTGGTAGTAATAAAGACTCTCTTGAAAAAGCCAAACCTTGACCCAGAAAATATAAAAAACTATCGGCCTATATCGAATCTTCCATTCCTCTCAAAAATTTTAGAGAAGGCTGTTGCGCAGCAACTCACTGCCTTCCTGAAGACAAACAATGTATACGAAATGCTTCAGTCTGGTTTTAGACCCCATCATAGCACTGAGACGGCACTTGTGAAGGTGGTAAATTACATTTTAATGGCATCGGACCGAGGCTCTGCATCTGTCCTCGTGCTCCTAGACCTTAGTGCTGCTTTTGATACCATCGATCACCACATTCTTTTGGAGAGATTGGAAACCCAAATTGGTCTACACGGACATGTTCTGGCCTGGTTTAGATCTCATCTGTCGGAAAGATATCAGTTTGTCTCTGTGAATGGTTTGTCCTCTGACAAATCAACTGTAAATTTCGGTGTTCCTCAAGGTTCGGTTTTAATACCACTATTGTTTTCACTATATATTTTACCTCTTGGGGATGTTATTCGAAAACATAATGTTAACTTTCACTGCTATGCGGATGACACACAGCTGTATATTTCAATGAAACATGGTGAAGCCCCAAAATTGCCCTTGCTAGAAGCATGTGTTTCAGACATAAGGAAGTGGATGGCTGCAAACTTTCTACTATTAAACTCGGACAAAACAGAGATGCTTGTTCTATGTCCCAAGAAACAAAGAGATCTTCTGTTGAATCTGACAATTAATCTTAATGGTTGTACAGTCGTCTCAAATAAAACTGTGAAGGACCTCGGCGTTACTCTGGACCCTGACCTCTCTTTTGAAGAACATATCAAGACCATTTCGAGGACAGCATTTTTCCATCTACGTAAAAATCCGAAACTTTCTGTCCAAAAATTATGCAGAAAAATTAATCCATGCTTTTGTCACTGCTAGGTTAGACTACTGCAATGCTCTACTTTCCGGCTACCCGGATAAATCACTAAATAAACTTCAGTTAGTGCTAAATACGGCTGCTAGAATCCTGACTAGAACCAAAATATTTGATCATATTACTCCAGTGCTAGCCTCTCTACACTGGCTTCCTGTCAAAGCAAGGGCTGATTTCAAGGTTTTACTGCTAACCTACAAAGCATTACATGGGCGTGCTCCTACCTATCTCTCTGATTTGGTCCTGCCGTACATACCTACACGTACGCTACAGTCACAAGAGGCCTCCTAATTGTCCCTAGAATTTCTAAGCAAACAGCTGGAGGCAGGGCTTTCTGCTATAGAGCTCCATTTTTATGGAACGGTCTGCCTACCCATGTCAGAGACGCAAACTCGGTCTCAACCTTTAAGTTTTACTGAAGACTCATCTCTTCAGTGGGTCATATAATTGAGTATAGTCTGGCCCAGGAGTGGGAAGGTGAACGAAAGGCTCTGGAGCAACGAACCGCCCTTGCTGTCTCTGCCTGGCCGGCTCCTCTCTTTCCACTGGGATTCTCTGCCTCTAACCCTATTACAGGGGCTGAGTCACTGGCTTACTGGGGCTCTCTCATGCCGTCCCTGGAGGGGGTGCGTCACCTGAGTGGGTTGATTCACTGTTGTGGTCATCCTGTCTGGGTTGGCGCCCCCCCCTTGGGTTGTGCCGTGGCGGAGATCTTTGTGGGCTATACTCAGCCTTGTCTCGGGATGGTAAGTTGGTGGTTGAAGATATCCCTCTAGTGGTGTGGGGGCTGTGATTTGGCAAAGTGGGTGGGGTTATATCCTTCCTGTTTGGCCCTGTCCGGGGGTGTCCTCGGATGGGGTCACAGTGTCTCCTGACCCCTCCTGTCTCAGCCTCCAGTATTTATGCTGCAGTAGTTTATGTGTCGGGGGGCTAGGGTCAGTTTGTTATATCTGGAGTACTTCTCCTGTCCTATTCAGTGTCCTGTGTGAATCTAAGTGTGCGTTCTCTAATTCTCTCCTTCGGTCTTTCTTTCTCTCTCTCGGAGGACCTGAGCCCTAGAACCATGCCCCAGGACTACCTGACATGATGACTCATTGCTGTCCCCAGTCCACCTGGCCATGCTGCTGCTCCAGTTTCAACTGTTCTGCCTTACTATTATTCGACCATGCTGGTCATTTATGAACATTTGAACATCTTGGCCATGTTCTGTTATAATCTCCACCCGGCACAGCCAGAAGAGGACTGGCCACCCAACATAGCCTGGTTCCTCTCTAGGTTTCTTCCTAGGTTTTGGCCTTTCTAGGCAGTTTTTCCTAGCCACCGTGCTTCTACACCTGCATTGCTTGCTGTTTGGGGTTTTAGGCTGGGTTTCTGTACAGCACTTTGAGATATCAGCTGATATAAGAAGGGCTATATAAATACATTTGATTTGATTTGATTTGCTTGTTTGGGGTTTCAGGCTGGCTTTCTGTACATCACTTTGAGATATCAGCTGATTTAAGAAGGGCTATATAAATACATTTAATTTGATCATTGCTTGGTACGGCAACTGCTTGGCATCCAACCGCAAGGTGCTATAAAGGGTTGTGCGAACAGCCCAGTAAATCACTGGGGCTGACCAAGCTCCCTGTCATCCAGGACCTATAAATATTGTCAAAGACTCCATCCACCCAAGTCATAGACTGTTCTCTCTGCTTCGATGCAGAAATTCTGAAACCAACAGCACAGCTTCTATCCCCAAGCCACAAGACTGCTATACAGTTTGTTAAATAGTTAACCAAATAGCTACCCGGACTCTCTGCATTGACCCTATTTGTATCAACTCTTTTGACTGATTAAAGACGCTGCTGTTACTGTTTATCTATCCTGTTGTCTTGTCACTTTACCCCTTTATACCACTTTATTATCTATCCTTTACCCCTACCTACAGTATACTGCTGTTACTGACTATTATCTATCCTACCTACAGTATGTTACTGTCTATTATCTATCCTTTACCCCTACCTACAGTATACTGCTGTCTATTATCTATCCTTTACCCCTACCTACAGTATACTGCTGTTACTGACTATTATCTATCCTACCTACAGTATGTTACTGTCTATTATCTATCCTTTACCCCTACCTACAGTATACTGCTGTCTATTATCTATCCTTTACCCCTACCTACAGTATACTGCTGTTACTGTCTATTATCTATCCTTTACCCCTACCTACAGTATACTGCTGTCTATTATCTATCCTTTACCCCTACCTACAGTATACTGCTGTTACTGTCTATTATCTATCCTTTACCCCTACCTACAGTATACTGCTGTTACTGTCTATTATCTATCCTTTACCCCTACCTACAGTATACTGCTGTTACTGTCTATTATCTATCCTACCTACAGTATACTGCTGTTACTGTCTATTATCTATCCTTTACCCCCTGCCTACAGTATACTGCTGTTACTGTCTACTATCTATCCTTTACCCCTGCCTACAGTATACTGCTGTTACTGTCTATTATCTATCATTTACCCCTACCTACAGTATACTGCTGTTACTGTCTATTATCTATAATTTACCCCTACCCACAGTATACTGCTGTTACTGTCTATTATCTATCATTTACCCCTACCTACAGTATACTGCTGTTACTGTCTGTTATCTATCCTTTACCCCTACCTACAGTATACTGCTGTTACTGTCTATTATCTATCCTTTACCCCTACCTACAGTATACTGCTGTTACTGTCTATTATCTATCCTTTACCCCTACCTACAGTATACTGCTGTTACTGTCTATTATCTATCCTTTACCCCTACCTACAGTATACTGCTGTTACTGTCTATTATCTATCCTTTACCCCTACCTACAGTATACTGCTGTTACTGTCTATTATCTATCCTTTACCCCTACCTACAGTATACTGTTTACTGTCTATTATCTATCCTTTACCCCTACCTACAGTATACTGCTGTTACTGTCTATTATCTATCCTTTACCCCTGCCTACAGTACACTGCTGTTACTGTCTACTATCTATCCTTTACCCCTACCTACAGTATACTGCTGTTACTGTCTATTATCTATCCTTTACCCCTACCTACAGTATACTGCTGTTACTGTCTAGTATCTATCCTTTACCCCTACCTACAGTATACTGCTGCTACTGTCTATTATCTATCCTTTACCCCTACCTACAGTATACTGCTGTTACTGTCTATTATATATCCTTTACCCCTACCTACAGTATACTGCTGTTACTGTCTATTATCTATCCTTTACCCCTACCTACAGTATACTGCTGTTACTGTCTATTATCTATCCTTTACCCCTACCTACAGTATACTGCTGTTACTGTCTATTATCTATCCTTTACCCCTACCTACAGTATACTGCTGTTACTGTCTATTATATATCCTTTACCCCTACCTACAGTATACTGCTGTTACTGTCTATTATCTATCCTTTACCCCTACCTACAGTATACTGCTGTTACTGTCTATTATCTATCCTTTACCCCTACCTACAGTATACTGCTGTTACTGTCTATTATCTATCCTTTACCCCTACCTACAGTATATTGCTGTTACTGTCTACTATCTATCCTTTACCCCTACCTACAGTATACTGCTGTTACTGTCTATTATCTATCCTTTACCCCTACCTACAGTATACTACTGTTACTGTCTATTATCTATCCTTTACCCCTACCTACAGTATACTGCTGTTACTGTCTATTATCTATCCTTTACCCCTACCTACAGTATACTGCTGTTACTGTCTATTATCTATCCTTTACCCCTACCTACAGTATACTGCTGTTACTGTCTATTATCTATCCTTTACCCCTACCTACAGTATACTGCTGTTACTGACTATTATCTATCCTACCTACAGTATGTTACTGTCTATTATCTATCCTTTACCCCTACCTACAGTATACTGCTGTCTATTATCTATCCTTTACCCCTACCTACAGTATACTGCTGTTACTGTCTATTATCTATCCTTTACCCCTACCTACAGTATACTGCTGTTACTGTCTATTATCTATCCTTTACCCCTACCTACAGTATACTGCTGTTACTGTCTATTATCTATCCTTTACCCCTACCTACAGTATACTGCTGTCTATTATCTATCCTTTACCCCTACCTACAGTATACTGCTGTTACTGTCTATTATCTATCCTTTACCCCTACCTACAGTATACTGCTGTTACTGTCTATTATCTATCCTTTACCCCTACCTACAGTATACTGCTGTTACTGTCTATTATCTATCCTACCTACAGTATACTGCTGTTACTGTCTATTATCTATCCTTTACCCCCTACCTACAGTATACTGCTGTTACTGTCTACTATCTATCCTTTACCCCTGCCTACAGTATACTGCTGTTACTGTCTATTATCTATCATTTACCCCTACCTACAGTATACTGCTGTTACTGTCTATTATCTATCATTTACCCCTACCCACAGTATACTGCTGTTACTGTCTATTATCTATCATTTACCCCTACCTACAGTATACTGCTGTTACTGTCTGTTATCTATCATTTACCCCTACCCACAGTATACTGCTGTTACTGTCTACTATCTATCCTTTACCCCTGCCTACAGTATACTGCTGTTACTGTCTATTATCTATCATTTACCCCTACCTACAGTATACTGCTGTTACTGTCTATTATCTATCATTTACCCCTACCCACAGTATACTGCTGTTACTGTCTATTATCTATCATTTACCCCTACCTACAGTATACTGCTGTTACTGTCTGTTATCTATCCTTTACCCCTACCTACAGTATACTGCTGTTACTGTCTATTATCTATCCTTTACCCCTACCTACAGTATACTGCTGTTACTGTCTATTATCTATCCTTTACCCCTACCTACAGTATACTGCTGTTACTGTCTATTATCTATCCTTTACCCCTACCTACAGTATACTGCTGTTACTGTCTATTATCTATCCTTTACCCCTACCTACAGTATACTGCTGTTACTGTCTATTATCTATCCTTTACCCCTACCTACAGTATACTGCTGTTACTGTCTATTATCTATCCTTTACCCCTACCTACAGTATACTGCTGTTACTGTCTATTATCTATCCTTTACCCCTACCTACAGTATACTGCTGTTACTGTCTATTATCTATCCTTTACCCCTGCCTACAGTACACTGCTGTTACTGTCTACTATCTATCCTTTACCCCTACCTACAGTATACTGCTGTTACTGTCTATTATCTATCCTTTACCCCTACCTACAGTATACTGCTGTTACTGTCTAGTATCTATCCTTTACCCCTACCTACAGTATACTGCTGTTACTGTCTATTATCTATCCTTTACCCCTACCTACAGTATACTGCTGTTACTGTCTATTATCTATCCTTTACCCCTACCTACAGTATACTGCTGTTACTGTCTATTATCTATCCTTTACCCCTACCTACAGTATACTGCTGTTACTGTCTATTATCTATCCTTTACCCCTACCTACAGTATACTGCTGTTACTGTCTATTATCTATCCTTTACCCCTACCTACAGTATACTGCTGTTACTGTCTATTATCTATCCTTTACCCCCTACCTACAGTATACTACTGTTACTGTCTATTATCTATCCTTTACCCCTACCTACAGTATACTGCTGTTACTGTCTATTATCTATCCTTTACCCCTACCTATAGTATACTGCTGTTACTGTCTATTATCTATCCTTTACCCCTACCTACAGTATACTGCTGTTATTGTCTATTATCTATCCTTTACCCCTACCTACAGTATACTGCTGCTACTGTCTATTATCTATCCTTTACCTCTACCTACAGTATACTGCTGTTACTGTCTATTATCTATACTTTACCTCTACCTACAGTATACTGCTGTTACTGTCTATTATCTATCCTTTACCCCTACCTACAGTATACTGCTGTTACTGTCTATTATCTATCCTTTACCCCTACCTACAGTATATTGCTGTTACTGTCTACTATCTATCCTTTACCCCTACCTACAGTATACTGCTGTTACTGTCTATTATCTATCCTTTACCCCTACCTACAGTATACTACTGTTACTGTCTATTATCTATCCTTTACCCCTACCTACAGTATACTGCTGTTACTGTCTATTATCTATCCTTTACCCCTACCTACAGTATACTGCTGTTACTGTCTATTATCTATCCTTTACCCCTACCTACAGTATACTGCTGTTACTGTCTATTATCTATCCTTTACCCCTACCTACAGTATACTACTGTTACTGTCTATTATCTATCCTTTACCCCTACCTACAGTATACTGCTGTTACTGTCTATTATCTATCCTTTACCCCTACCTATAGTATACTGCTGTTACTGTCTATTATCTATCCTTTACCCCTACCTACAGTATACTGCTGTTATTGTCTATTATCTATCCTTTACCCCTACCTACAGTATACTGCTGCTACTGTCTATTATCTATCCTTTACCTCTACCTACAGTATACTGCTGTTACTGTCTATTATCTATACTTTACCTCTACCTACAGTATACTGCTGTTACTGTCTATTATCTATCCTTTACCCCTACCTACAGTATACTGCTGTTACTGTCTATTATCTATCCTTTACCTCTACCTACAGTATACTGCTGTTACTGTCTATTATCTATCCTTTACCTCTACCTACAGTATACTGCTGTTACTGTCTATTATCTATCTTTTACCCCTACCTACAGTATACTGCTGTTACTGTCTATTATCTATCCTTTACCCCTACCTACAGTATACTGCTGTTACTGTCTATTATCTATACTTTACCTCTACCTACAGTATACTGCTGTTACTGTCTATTATCTATCCTTTACCCCTACCTACAGTATACTACTGTTACTGTCTGTTATCTATCCTTTACCCCCTGCCTACAGTATACTGCTGTTACTGTCTATTATCTATCCTTTACCCCTACCTACAGTATACTGCTGTTACTGTCTATTATCTATCCTTTACCTCTACCTACAGTATACTGCTGTTACTGTCTATTATCTATACTTTACCTCTACCTACAGTATACTGCTGTTACTGTCTATTATCTATCCTTTACCCCTACCTACAGTATACTACTGTTACTGTCTGTTATCTATCCTTTACCCCTACCTACAGTATACTGCTGTTACTGTCTATTATCTATCCTTTACCCCTACCTACAGTATACTGCTGTTACTGTCTATTATCTATCCTTTACCCCTACCTACAGTATACTGCTGTTACTGTCTATTATCTATCCTTTACCCCTACCTACAGTATACTGCTGTTACTGTCTATTATCTATCCTTTACCCCTACCTACAGTATACTGCTGTTACTGTCTATTATCTATCCTTTACCCCTACCTACAGTATACTGCTGTTACTGTCTATTATCTATCCTTTACCCCTACCTACAGTATACTGCTGTTACTGTCTATTATCTATACTTTACCTCTACCTACAGTATACTGCTGTTACTGTCTATTATCTATCCTTTACCCCTACCTACAGTATACTACTGTTACTGTCTGTTATCTATCCTTTACCCCTACCTACAGTATACTGCTGTTACTGTCTATTATCTATCCTTTACCCCTACCTACAGTATACTGCTGTTACTGTCTATTATCTATCCTTTACCCCTACCTACAGTATACTGCTGTTACTGTCTATTATCTATCCTTTACCCCTACCTACAGTATACTGCTGTTACTGTCTATTATCTATCCTACCTACAGTATACTGCTGTTACTCTCTATTATCTATCCTTTACCCCTACCTACAGTATACTGCTGTTACTGTCTATTATCTATCCTTTACCCCCTGCCTACAGTATACTGCTGTTACTGTCTATTATATATCCTTTACCCCTACCTACAGTATACTGCTGTTACTGTCTATTATCTATCCTTTACCCCTACCTACAGTATACTGCTGTTACTGTCTATTATCTATCCTTTACCCCCTGCCTACAGTATACTGCTGTTACTGTCTATTATATATCCTTTACCCCTACCTACAGTATACTGCTGTTACTGTCTATTATCTATCCTTTACCCCTACCTACAGTATACTGCTGTTACTGTCTATTATCTATCCTTTACCCCTACCTACAGTATACTGCTGTTACTGTCTATTATCTATCCTTTACCCCCTGCCTACAGTATACTGCTGTTACTGTCTATTATCTATTCTTTACCCCTACCTACAGTATACTGCTATTACTGTCTATTATCTATCCTACCTACAGTATACTACTGTTACTGTCTATTATCTATCCTTTAACCCTACCTACAGTATACTGCTATTACTGTCTATTATCTATCCTACCTACAGTATACTACTGTTACTGTCTATTATCTATCCTTTACCCCTACCTACAGTATACTGCTATTACTGTCTATTATCTATCCTACCTACAGTATACTGCTGTTACTGTCTATTATCTATCCTTTACCCCCTGCCTACAGTATACTGCTGTTACTGTCTATTATCTATCCTTTACCCCTACCTACAGTATACTGCTATTACTGTCTATTATCTATCCTACCTACAGTATACTACTGTTACTGTCTATTATCCTTTACCCCTACCTACAGTATACTGCTATTACTGTCTATTATCTATCCTACCTACAGTATACTGCTGTTACTGTCTATTATCTATCCTTTAGCCCTACCTATAGTATACTGCTGTTACTGTCTATTATCTATCCTTTAGCCCCTACCTACAGTATACTGCTATTACTGTCTATTATCTATCCTACCTACAGTATACTGCTGTTACTGTCTATTATCTATCCTTTACCCCTGCCTACAGTATACTGCTGTTACTGTCTATTATCTATCCTTTACCCCTACCTACAGTATACTGCTGTTACTGTCTATTATCTATCCTGTACCCCTACCTACAGTATACTGCTGTTACTGTCTTATCTATCCTTTACCCCCTGCCTACAGTATACTGCTGTTACTGTCTATTATCCTTTACCCCTACCTACAGTATACTGCTGTTACTGTCTATTATCTATCCTTTAGCCCTACCTATAGTATACTGCTGTTACTGTCTAGTATCTATCCTTTAGCCCTACCTACAGTATACTGATGTTACTGTCTACTATTTACATAATGCATTCCACCTCTATACATACAATGGGGCAAAATAGTATTTAGTCAGCCACCAATTGTGCAAGTTCTCCCACTTAAAAAGATGAGAGAGGCCTGTAATTTTCATCATAGGTACACTTAAACTATGACAGACAAAATGAGACAAATCTAGGAAATCACATTGTAGGATTTTTAATGAATTTATTTGCAAATTATGGTTGGTCAATAACAAAAGTTTATCTAAATACTTTGTTATATACCCTTTGTTGGCAATGACAGAGGTCAAATGTTTTCAGTAAGTCTTCACAAGGTTTTCACACACTGTTGCTGGTATTTTGCCCCATTCCTCCATGCATTTCTCCCCTAGAGCAGTGATGTTTTGGGAGCTTTTGCTGGGCAACACGGACTTTCAACTCCCTCCAAAGATTTTCTATGGGGTTGAGATCTGGAGACTGGCTAGGCCACTCCAGGACCTTGAAATGCTTCTTACGAAGCCACTCCTTCGTTGCCCGGGCGGTGTGTTTGGGTTCATTGTCATGCTGAAAGACCCAGCCACATGTCATCTTCAATGCCCTTGCTGATGGAAGGAGGTTTTCACTCAAAATCTCACGATACATGGCCCCATTCATTCTTATCTTTACACGATCAGTCGTCCTGGTCCCTTTGCAGAAAAACAGCCCCAAAGCATGATGTTTCCACCCCCATGCTTCACAGTAGGTATGGTGTTCTTTGGATGCAACTCCGTTTTTACCAAAAAGTTATATTTTGGTTTCATCTGACCATATGACATTCTCCTAATCTTCTTCTGGATCATCCAAATGCTCTCTAGCAAACTTTAGATGGGCCTGGACATGTACTGGCTTAAGCAGGGGGACACGTCTGGCACCGCAGGATTTGAGTCCCTGGCGGCGTAGTGTGTTACTGATGGTAGGCTTTGTTACTTTGGTCCCAGCTCTCTACAGGTCATTCACTAGTTCCCCCCGTGTGGTTCTGGGATTTTTGCTCACTGTTCTTGTGATCATTTTGACCCCACGGGGTGAGATCTTGCGTGGAGCCCCAGATCTAGGGAGATTATCAGTATTTCTTCCATTTCCTAATAATTGCTCCCACAGTTGATTTCTTCAAACCAAGCTGCTTACCTATTGCAGATTCAGTCTTCCTAGTGCAGGTCTACAATTTTGTTTCTGGTGTCCTTTGACAGCTCTTTGGTTTTGGCCATAATGGAGTTTGGAGTTTGACTGTTTGAGGTTGTGGACAGGTGTCTTTTATACTGATAACAAGTTCAAACAGGTGCCATTAATACAGGTAACGAGTGGAGGACAGAGGAGCCTCTTAAAGAGGAGTTACAGGTCTGTGAGAGCCAGAAATCTTGCTTGTTTGTAGGCGACCAAATACTTATTTTTTATAATTGAATGCCATAATTTGCAAATAAATTCATTAAAAATCCTACAATGTGATTTTCTGGATTTATTTTCCCATTTTGTCTGTCATAGTTGAAGTGTACCTATGATGAAAATTACAGGCCTCTCGCATCTTTTTAAGTTTAACTTGCACAATTGGTGGCTGACTAAATACTTTTTTTGCCCCACTGTATCTACTTTACATAATGTCATGGTTTTCATGTGGTGAAGGAGAGTCGGACAAACTGCAGCGTGTATATTGCGATCCATGCTTAATCACACAACGTAACACGAATCCAAAACACAAACTACAAAACAATAAACGTAGTGAAAACCGAAACAGCCTTAACTGGTGCAAACTAACACAGCCTAAGGACATCAAGACACTCAGGACAATCACCCACGACAAACTCAAAGAATATGGCTGCCTAAATATGGTTCCCAATCAGAGACAACAATAAGCACCTGCCTCTGATTGAGACCCACTAGCTACAATCCCAAATACATACACACCAAAACCCCAAGACAAAACACCACAATACAAAAACTCCATGCCACACCCTGGCCTGACCCAATACATGAAGAAAAACACAAAATACTTAGACCAGGGCGTGACACATAAAGCATTCCACCCTACATATCCACCTATACATAAAGCATTCCACCCCTATACATATCTACCTTTACATAAAGCATTCCACCCTACATATCTACCTTTACATAAAGCATTCCACCCTACATATCTACCTTTACATAAAGCATTCCACCCTACATATCTACCTTTACAAAAAGCATTCCACCCCTATACAGATCTACCTTTACATAAAGCATTCCACCCTACATATCTACCTTTACATAATGCATTCCACCCCTATACATATCTACCTTTACATAAAGCATTCCACCCCTATACATATCTACCTTTACATAAAGCATTCCACCCTACATATCTACCTTTAGATAAAGCATTCCACCCCTATACATATCTACCTTTACATAAAGCATTCCACCCCTATACATATCTACCTTTACATAAAGCATTCCACCCCTATACATATCTACCTTTACATAAAGCATTCCACCCCTATACATGTCTACCTTTACATAAAGCATTCCACCCTACATATCTACCTTTACATAAAGCATTCCGCCCCTATACAGATCTACCTTTACATAATGCATTCCACCCTACATATCTACCTTTAGATAAAGCATTCCACCCCTATACATATCTACCTTTACATAAAGCATTCCACCCCTATACATATCTACCTTTACATAAAGCATTCCACCCTACATATCTACCTTTACATAAAGCATTCCATCCTACATATCTACCTTTACATAAAGCATTCCACCCCTATACATATCTACCTTTACATAAAGCATTCCACCCTACATATCTACCTTTACATAAAGCATTCCACCCCTATACATATCTACCTTTACATAAAGCATTCCACCCCTATACATATCTACCTTTACATAAAGCATTCCATCCTACATATCTACCTTTACATAAAGCATTCCACCCCTATACATATCTACCTTTACATAAAGCATTCCACCCCTATACATATCTACCTTTACATAAAGCATTCCACCCCTATACATATCTACCTTTACATAAAGCATTCCACCCCTATACATATCTACCTTTACATAAAGCATTCCACCCTACATATCTACCTTTAGATAAAGCATTCCACCCTACATATCTACCTTTACATAAAGCATTCCACCCCTATACATATCTACCTTTACATAAAGCATTCCACCCCTATACATATCTACCTTTACATAATGCATTCCACCCTACATATCTACCTTTACATAAAGCATTCCACCCTACATATCTACCTTTAGATAAAGCATTCCACCCTACATATCTACCTTTACATAAAGCATTCCACCCCTATACATATCTACCTTTACATAAAGCATTCCACCCCTATACATATCTACCTTTACATAATGCATTCCACCCTACATATCTACCTTTACATAAAGCATTCCACCCCTATACATATCTACCTTTAGATAAAGCATTCCATCCTACATATCTACCTTTACATAAAGCATTCCACCCTACATATCTACCTTTACATAAAGCATTCCACCCCTATACATATCTACCTTTACATAAAGCATTCCACCCCTATACATATCTACCTTTACATAAAGCATTCCACACCTATACATATCTACCTTTACATAAAGCATTCCACCCCTATACATATCTACCTTTACATAAAGCATTCCACACCTATACATATCTACCTTTACATAAAGCATTCCACCCCTATACATATCTACCTTTACATAAAGCATTCCACCCCTATACATATCTACCTTTACATAAAGCATTCCACACCTATACATATCTACCTTTACATAAAGCATTCCACCCTACATATCTACCTTTACATAAAGCATTCCACCCCTATACATATCTACCTTTACATAAAGCATTCCACCCCTATACATATCTACCTTTACATAAAGCATTCCACCCCTATACATATCTACCTTTAGATAAAGCATTCCACCCCTATACATATCTACCTTTAGATAAAGCATTCCACCCCTATACATATCTACCTTTACATAAAGCATTCCACCCCTATACATATCTACCTTTACATAAAGCATTCCACCCCTATACATATCTACCTTTACATAAAGCATTCCACCCCTATACATATCTACCTTTACATAAAGCATTCCACCCTATACATATCTACCTTTACATAAAGCATTCCACCCTACATATCTACCTTTACATAAAGCATTCCACCCCTATACATATCTACCTTTACATAAAGCATTCCGCCCTACATATCTACCTTTACATAAAGCATTCCACCCTACATATCTACCTTTACATAAAGCATTCCACCCTACATATCTACCTTTACATAAAGCATTCCACCCCTATACATATCTACCTTTACATAAAGCATTCCACCCTACATATCTACCTTTACATAAAGCATTCCACCCCTATACATATCTACCTTTACATAAAGCATTCCACCCCTATACATATCTACCTTTACATAAAGCATTCCACCCCTATACATATCTACCTTTACATAAAGCATTCCACCCTACATATCTACCTTTACATAAAGCATTCCACCCCTATACATATCTACCTTTACATAATGCATTCCACCCTACATATCTACCTTTACATAATGCATTCCACCCTACATATCTACCTTTACATAAAGCATTCCACCCCTATACATATCTACCTTTACATAAAGCATTCCACCCCTATACATATCTACCTTTACATAATGCATTCCACCCCTATACATATCTACCTTTACATAATGCATTCCACCCTACATATCTACCTTTACATAAAGCATTCCACCCCTATACATATCTACCTTTACATAAAGCATTCCACCCCTATACATATCTACCTTTACATAAAGCATTCCACCCTACATATCTACCTTTACATAAAGCATTCCGCCCCTATACATATCTACCTTTAGATAAAGCATTCCACCCCTATACATATCTACCTTTACATAATGCATTCCACCCTACATATCTACCTTTACATAAAGCATTCCACCCCTATACATATCTACCTTTACATAAAGCATTCCACCCCTATACATATCTACCTTTACATAATGCATTCCACCCCTATACATATCTACCTTTACATAAAGCATTCCACCCTACATATCTACCTTTAGATAAAGCATTCCACCCCTATACAGATCTACCTTTACATAATGCATTCCACCCCTATACATATCTACCTTTACATAAAGCATTCCACCCCTATACATATCTACCTTTACATAATGCATTCCACCCCTATACATATCTACCTTTACATAAAGCATTCCACCCCTATACATATCTACCTTTACATAAAGCATTCCACCCCTATACATATCTACCTTTACATTAAGCATTCCACCCTACATATCTACCTTTACATAAAGCATTCCACCCCTATACATATCTACCTTTACATAAAGCATTCCACCCCTATACATATCTACCTTTACATAAAGCATTCCACCCTACATATCTACCTTTACATAAAGCATTCCACCCCTATACATATCTACCTTTAGATAAAGCATTCCACCCCTATACATATCTACCTTTACATAAAGCATTCCACCCCTATACATATCTACCTTTACATAAAGCATTCCACCCCTATACATATCTACCTTTACATAAAGCATTCCACCCCTATACATATCTACCTTTACATAAAGCATTCCACCCTACATATCTACCTTTACATAATGCATTCCACCCTACATATCTACCTTTACATAAAGCATTCCACCCCTATACATATCTACCTTTAGATAAAGCATTCCACCCCTATACATATCTACATTTACATAAAGCATTCCACCCTACATATCTACCTTTACATAATGCATTCCACCCCTATACATATCTACCTTTACATAAAGCATTCCACCCCTATACATATCTACCTTTACATAAAGCATTCCACCCCTATACATATCTACCTTTACATAAAGCATTCCACCCTACATATCTACCTTTACATAATGCATTCCACCCTACATATCTACCTTTACATAAAGCATTCCGCCCTACATATCTACCTTTACATAATGCATTCCACCCTACATATCTACCTTTACATAAAGCATTCCGCCCCTATACATATCTACCTTTACATAATGCATTCCACCCCTATACAGATCTACCTTTACATAAAGCATTCCACCCCTATACATATCTACCTTTACATAAAGCATTCCACCCTACATATCTACCTTTACATAAAGCATTCCACCCCTATACATATCTACCTTTACATAAAGCATTCCACCCTACATATCTACCTTTACATAATGCATTCCACCCCTATACATATCTACCTTTACATAAAGCATTCCACCCCTATACATATCTACCTTTACATAAAGCATTCCACCCTACATATCTACCTTTACATAAAGCATTCCACCCCTATACATATCTACCTTTACATAAAGCATTCCACCCTACATATCTACCTTTACATAATGCATTCCACCCTACATATCTACCTTTACATAAAGCATTCCGCCCCTATACATATCTACCTTTACATAATGCATTCCACCCCTATACAGATCTACCTTTACATAAAGCATTCCACCCTACATATCTACCTTTACATAAAGCATTCCACCCTACATATCTACCTTTACATAAAGCATTCCACCCTACATATCTACCTTTACATAAAGCATTCCACCCTACATATCTACCTTTACATAAAGCATTCCACCCTACATATCTACCTTTACATAAAGCATTCCACCCCTATACATATCTACCTTTACATAAAGCATTCCACCCTACATATCTACCTTTACATAAAGCATTCCACCCCTATACATATCTACCTTTACATAAAGCATTCCACCCCTATACATATCTACCTTTACATAATGCATTCCACCCTACATATCTACCTTTACATAAAGCATTCCACCCCTATACATATCTACCTTTACATAAAGCATTTACATACATAAGGGAAGAATTCGGCAGTACCTGTATGGTTAGTGAGAAAGTCCATATTGCAAATGTACGGTCCCTTACTAGACGTCCGAAATCGTTTGTAAAATTCGCGGACGGCGTCGGGCCGAGCGGCAGGGCCGGACCTACCAGGAAGTCATCAAATGAACGTTGTCGGACATTCGGTTTCCGTTTTACAAAAATAATAAGATTTATGTCATTTTTCCCATGTCCCGGAAATTCCCACAAGAGGGCATAAGCAATCATATGGCTATTGCTACAAAACATCACGATTCACGACGGGGCCTTATCTCGAAAACTGAAAATATTTAGAAGCCGAAACTCGGTGAGCGTAGGGGCGGCATAATGGGCAGTTGGCCCCGAACAAGATGGCGTCTAGGCCTCAACGGTTTTTGAGTTATGGCCATTTATCTGGGATTAAAGGTCCAAAATGAAAATAGAGAAATTATTTTTCCACTTCACGTCAAAGTCAAGGAGCCTCCGGTGTCAATAAAAAAGAACCAGCCATTTATCTATCGTCATTTAAGAGAAATCGTACAACGACACCTTGGTGATGTTCACGGATAGGTGTTTTTTTTTTCAACGGTTACAGATCCAGTTGCAGGTTGTTCTTACGAATCTTTTTAAAGTGTGCTGCGGAGCTCTGCGAGATTTCTGTGATTTTCTATGATTTTCTGAAATAACACACACTCACTAAACCCTCCGTAAATAACTCAGTTCTTAACGTAAAGACTTAAAACTCAGGATTCTGTAAAGGCATACCCCAATCATGATATGAGTTTATTTATAGCTTCCTGTGCCAACCGGAAGTGCCTTTAATGGTGTCACAGTGGCAGTTTCCATGGGTTAAAAAGGTCAGATCTTTTCAAAACTTCATATGTGTGACTAGGTAACCCTCATGAACTGTAAATCAGTCATTTCTCCCAGCAGATGTCAAAGAAAAGCTCTCACACGCACACACAGCAAGGATGGAGTGAAAAAGTGTGGTTCTTAAAGACACAGAGAGCAGGCAATGGCATAAACATAATGTCTAGGCCGTGCCGAGTTCAACGAGATATCCCGCTTGACCGTAGCTCGCTCGGTCTGAGCGCAGCGACCATTAGAAAAGTAGGCCCAAAATGAAGCCTGCCCCACAACGTCATTTGCTTTTGGGTGACAGTGAGAGAACCGTTAGGGTGAGAAGCACAATTCGACCTCAGGTATGTTCCTAAGGTCCTTCCGATCCGTGCAAGCCTAACGTTGACAGTGTGGCATTAACCCTTAATAGTTAAAAGATGGTGTTTACTTCAAAAAGTTTGCATTGATTTCTCTCCCCATAGGAATACATTGCCTTTACCCCTAAATTCAACCTGAAGTCTATATGGGTTATGAATGCCGTATGAACCTGTCTTTGGTAACAGTCCATCAGGCCAGTATGAGGTCTACCTGTGTTGATTCTAAGCTTCCTGGACCAACCGGAAGTGGTTAAAATCACCCTAAAAGTGTTTTTCCATTACCTGCCTGCAGTTTGATAGACATAGTGCATTCAACCCTGTGTAAATCAGTCAATTCTTAACGTAAGGACTTAAAACTCAGGATTCTGTAAAAGCATAGCCCAGTGAGGATATGTGTTGACTTATAGCTTCCTGTGACAACCGGAAGTGCCTTAATTGGTGTCTCAGGGACTGTTTCGAGGGGTTAAAAAGTCAGATCTGTCCAAAACTTCATATGTGTGATTAGGCAACCCCCATGAACTGTAAATCAGTCATTTTTCCCATAAAATTTCAAAGGAAAACTAAATCACACAGACACACAACTTGGAAGGAGGGACGTATTGGGGTTTGTAGAGACAGACAGTGCCTCCAATAGTTAGCTTTGTTCGAGCTAAAAGAACCGTCAGACCTAGAGTTCCGAAACTTTAGAAACCTGTTCTAGACCTCGGGTCGATAGTGCGTGGTGAGTTAGGTGGCTCTAGAAGGTTCTCGGACCGAGAAATAGCCTCGTACATTTGCAATGATTTCAATTCATTTTGACCATTACGAAAATGGCGACATTTAGAAAAGTCTCAGAGACACAAGACTAGGTGCATTGGAACCGGCTCGGCCCATAGAGACGGACCCCAACGTTTCGGTCCGATAGCTCATTCAAGGACCCCATAGCAAGGCATGGAAAAAGTGGATTTTCAGCACCAATTAGGGTTTTACTCGGGCACCGAAGGACCTATCGAGCCGAAACTCGGGATTCGGGGTCGCCTCACATAGGCCTTCACATAATGTCTGACCTGGACCCGCAGCTAGAACGTAACTATGTGTTTTACGTTTTTATTATGTTTTAAACTAATGGCGCTGTGAATTATGGGCCTGCTCTGACATATGTGATAGTTGGCTTCTAAATGAGTTGGAAAAAGTGGGTTTGTTGTCAATTGGTATCAGTTTGGTGTCAGAATGACATCTAATTGACTGGTGGACACTGACTTGCTAGTTGACTTTTGTACATTAGCAATATGTTTAAACGGAGAGGGACCATCACCAAAATGGCATTCTGAAATCAACACAAAAAATGGCATCACCATAGTCTCCAGGCTGTGCAGAGTTCAACGAGACGCCCGCTTGACCGTAGCTCGCTCTGAGTGCAGCGACCTTGAAAAAAGAAGGCGCAAAAGGAAGCCTGGCCCTCAATGTCATTTGCTTTTGGGTGACAGTGAGAGAACCGTTAGGGTGAGAAGCACAATTCGACCTCAGGTACGTTCCTAAGGTCCTTCCGATCCGTGCAAGCCTAACCTTGACCGTGTGGCATTAACCCTTAATAGTTAAAAGAAGGTGTTTACTTCAAAGAGTTTGCATTGACTTCTCTCCCCATAGGAATACATTGCCTTTACCCCTAAATTCAACCTGAAGTCTATATGGGTTATGAATGCCGTATGAACCTGTCTTTGGTAACAGTCCATCAGGCCAGTATGAGGTCTACCTGTGTTGATTCTAAGCTTCCTGGACCAACCGGAAGTGGTTAAAATCACCCTAAAAGTGTTTTTCCATTACCTGCCTGCAGTTTGATAGACATAGTGCATTCAACCCTGTGTAAATCAGTCAATTCTTAACGTAAGGACTTAAAACTCAGGATTCTGTAAAAGCATAGCCCAGTGAGGATATATGTTGACTTATAGCTTCCTGTGACAACCGGAAGTGCCTTAATTGGTGTCTCAGGGGCTGTTTCGAGGGGTTAAAAAGTCAGATCTTTTCAAAACTTCATATGTGTGACTAGGTAACCCTCATGAACTGTAAATCAGTCATCTCTCCCAACAGATGTCAAAGAAAAGCTCTCACACGCACACACAGCAAGGATGGAGTGAAAAAGTGTGGTTCTCAAAGACACAGAGAGCAGGCAATGGCATAAACATAATGTCTAGGCCGTGCCGAGTTCAACGAGATATCCCGCTTGACCGTAGCTCGCTCGGTCTGAGCGCAGCGACCATTAGAAAAGTAGGCCCAAAATGAAGCCTGCCCCACAACGTCATTTGCTTTTGGGTGACAGTGAGAGAACCGTTAGGGTGAGAAGCACAATTCGACCTCAGGTACGTTCCTAAGGTCCTTCCGATCCGTGCAAGCCTAACCTTGACCGTGTGGCATTAACCCTTAATAGTTAAAAGAAGGTGTTTACTTCAAATAGTTTGCATTGATTTCTCTCCCCATAGGAATACATTGCCTGCACCCCTAAATTCAACCTGAAGTCTATATGGGTTATGAATGCCGTATGAACCTGTCTTTGGTAACAGTCCATCAGGCCAGTATGAGGTCTACCTGTGTTGATTCTAGGCTTCCTGGACCAACCGGAAGTGGTTAAAATCACCCTAAAATTGTTTTTCCATTACCTGCCTGCAGTTTGATAGACATAGTGCATTCAACCCTGTGTAAATCAGTCAATTCTTAACGTAAGGACTTAAAACTCAGGATTCTGTAAGTTTCTATGTCAATCAAGACATGGGTTTACTTATAGCTTCCTGTGCCAACCGGAAGTGCCTTTAATGATGTCACAGTGGCAGTTTCCAAGGGTTAAAAGGTCAGATCTTTTCAAAACTTCATATGTGTGACTAGGTAACCCTCATGAACTGTAAATCAGTCATTTCTCCCAACAGATGTCAAAGAAAAGCTCTCACACGCACACACAGCAAGGCTGGAGTGAAAAAGTGCGGTTCTCAAAGACACAGAGAGCAGGCAATGGCATAAACATAATGTCTAGGCCGTGCCGAGTTCAACGAGATATCCCGCTTGACCGTAGCTCGCTCGGTCTGAGCGCAGCGACCATTAGAAAAGTAGGCCCAAAATGAAGCCTGCCCCACAACGTCATTTGCTTTTGGGTGACAGTGAGAGAACCGTTAGGGTGAGAAGCACAATTCGACCTCAGGTACGTTCCTAAGGTCCTTCCGATCCGTGCAAGCCTAACCTTGACCGTGTGGCATTAACCCTTAATAGTTAAAAGAAGGTGTTTACTTCAAATAGTTTGCATTGATTTCTCTCCCCATAGGAATACATTGCCTGCACCCCTAAATTCAACCTGAAGTCTATATGGGTTATGAATGCCGTATGAACCTGTCTTTGGTAACAGTCCATCAGGCCAGTATGAGGTCTACCTGTGTTGATTCTAGGCTTCCTGGACCAACCGGAAGTGGTTAAAATCACCCTAAAAGTGTTTTTCCATTACCTGCCTGCAGTTTGATAGACATAGTGCATTCAACCCTGTGTAAATCAGTCAATTCTTAACGTAAGGACTTAAAACTCAGGATTCTGTAAAAGCATAGCCCAGTGAGGATATATGTTGACTTATAGCTTCCTGTGACAACCGGAAGTGCCTTAATTGGTGTCTCAGGGGCTGTTTCGAGGGGTTAAAAAGTCAGATCTTTTCAAAACTTCATATGTGTGACTAGGTAACCCTCATGAACTGTAAATCAGTCATCTCTCCCAACAGATGTCAAAGAAAAGCTCTCACACGCACACACAGCAAGGATGGAGTGAAAAAGTGCGGTTCTCAAAGACACAGAGAGCAGGCAATGGCATAAACATAATGTCTAGGCCGTGCCGAGTTCAACGAGATATCCCGCTTGACCGTAGCTCGCTCGGTCTGAGCGCAGCGACCATTAGAAAAGTAGGCCCAAAATGAAGCCTGCCCCACAACGTCATTTGCTTTTGGGTGACAGTGAGAGAACCGTTAGGGTGAGAAGCACAATTCGACCTCAGGTACGTTCCTAAGGTCCTTCCGATCCGTGCAAGCCTAACGTTGACCGTGTGGCATTAACCCTTAATAGTTAAAAGAAGGTGTTTACTTCAAATAGTTTGCATTGATTTCTCTCCCCATAGGAATACATTGCCTTTACCCCTAAATTCAACCTGAAGTCTATATGGGTTATGAATGCCGTATGAACCTGTCTTTGGTAACAGTCCATCAGGCCAGTATGAGGTCTACCTGTGTTGATTCTAGGCTTCCTGGACCAACCGGAAGTGGTTAAAATCACCCTAAAAGTGTTTTTCCATTACCTGCCTGCAGTTTGATAGACATAGTGCATTCAACCCTGTGTAAATCAGTCAATTCTTAACGTAAGGACTTAAAACTCAGGATTCTGTAAGTTTCTATGTCAATCAAGACATGGGTTTACTTATAGCTTCCTGTGCCAACCGGAAGTGCCTTTAATGATGTCACAGTGGCAGTTTCCAAGGGTTAAAAAGGTCAGATCTTTTCAAAACTTCATATGTGTGACTAGGTAACCCTCATGAACTGTAAATCAGTCATTTCTCCCAACAGATGTCAAAGAAAAGCTCTCACACGCACACACAGCAAGGATGGAGTGAAAAAGTGCGGTTCTCAAAGACACAGAGAGCAGGCAATGGCATAAACATAATCTCTAGGCCGTGCCGAGTTCAACGAGATATCCCGCTTGACCGTAGCTCGCTCGGTCTGAGCGCAGCGACCATTAGAAAAGTAGGCCCAAAATGAAGCCTGCCCCACAACGTCATTTGCTTTTGGGTGACAGTGAGAGAACCGTTAGGGTGAGAAGCACAATTCGACCTCAGGTACGTTCCTAAGGTCCTTCCGATCCGTGCAAGCCTAACCTTGACCGTGTGGCATTAACCCTTAATAGTTAAAAGAAGGTGTTTACTTCAAATAGTTTGCATTGACTTCTCTCCCCATAGGAATACATTGCCTGCACCCCTAAATTCAACCTGAAGTCTATATGGGTTATGAATGCCGTATGAACCTGTCTTTGATGACAGTCCATCAGGCCAGTATGAGGTCTACCTGTGTTGATTCTAAGCTTCCTGGACCAACCGGAAGTGGTTAAAATCACCCTAAAAGTGTTTTTCCATTACCTGCCTGCAGTTTGATAGACATAGTGCATTCAACCCTGTGTAAATCAGTCAATTCTTAACGTAAGGACTTAAAACACAGGATTCTGTAAAAGCATAGCCCAGTGAGGATATGTGTTGACTTATAGCTTCCTGTGCCAACCGGAAGTGCCTTAATTGGTGTCTCAGGGGCTGTTTCGAGGGGTTAAAAAGTCAGATCTGTCCAAAACTTCATATGTGTGATTAGGCAACCCCCATGAACTGTAAATCAGTCATTTTTCCCATAAAATTTCAAAGGAAAACTAAATCACACAGACACACAACTTGGAAGGAGGGACGTATTGGGGGTTGTAGAGACAGACAGTGCCTCCAATAGTTAGCTTTGTTCGAGCTAAAAGAACCGTCAGACCTAGAGTTCCGAAACTTTAGAATCCTGTTCTAGACCTCAGGTCGATAGTGCGTGGTGAGTTACGTGGCTCTAGACGGTTCTCGGACCGAGAAACAGCTTCGTACATTTGCAATGACTTCAATTCATTTTGACCATTACGAAAATGGCGACATTTAGAAATGTCTCAGAGACACAAGACTAGGTGCATTGCGACCGTCTCGGCCCATATAGACAGACCCCAACGTTTCTGTCCGATAGCTCATTCAAGGACCCCGTAGCAAGTCATGGAAAAAAGTGGATTTTCAGCACCAATTAGGGTTTTGCTCGGACACCAAATGACCGATCGAGCCGAAACTTAGGATTCGGGGTCGCCTCAGCTAGGCCTACACGTAACATAAGAAATGGACCCGCAGCTAGAACGTAACTACATGTTTTATGTTTTTTTTATGGTTTGAACCAAAGGCGTTGTGAATTTTGGGCCAGCTCTGAAGTGTGTGATAGTTGGCTACTAAACAGGTTGGAAAAAGTGGGTTTAGTGTCAATTTGTATCAGTTTGGTGTCAGAATGACATCTAATTGACTGGTGGACACTGACTTGCTAGTTGACTTTTGTACATTAGCAATATGTTTAAACGGTGAGGTACCATCACCAAAAGTGACATTCTGAAATCAACCCTAACGAGCCATTGAGATGAACCAGAATCACTGCCCAGCCATGCCGAGTTCATCAGACCAGTCAATTTTGCATTTTTGAGCATGTCAAATTTCATATGGTAAATGCACATTGAAACATATTGCAAATGCGCGCGCACTTGCAATATGATTCTATAGTGAAAAAACATCACCTAATGGACATGATGAAATCAACACAACGAGTGATGGAAATGTACAACTATCACTGCTCGGCCATCCTGTGTCCATCAGACCAGTCAATTTTGCATTTTTGAGCATTTCAAATTTCATATGGTAAATGCACATTGAAACATATTGCAAATGCGCGCGCACTTGCAATATGATTCTATAGTGAAAAACATCACCTAATGGACATGATGAAATCAACACAACGAGTGATGGAAATGTACAACTATCACTGCTCGGCCATCCTGTGTCCATCAGACCAGTCAATTTTGCATTTTTGAGCATGTCAAATTTCATATGGTAAATGCACATTGAAACATATTGCAAATGCGCGCGCACTTGCAATATGATTCTATAGTGTAAAAACATCACCTAATGGACATGATGAAATCAACACAACGAGTGATGGAAATGTACAACTATCACTGCTCGGCCATCCTGTGTCCATCAGACCAGTCAATTTTGCATTTTTGAGCATGTCAAATTTCATATGGTAAATGCACATTGAAACATATTGCAAATGCGCGCGCACTTGCAATATGATTCTATAGTGTAAAAACATCACCTAATGGACATGATGAAATCAACACAACGAGTGATGGAAATGTACAACTATCACTGCCCGGCCATCCTGTGTTCCCATAGCGAGCATTAATATCAGAATGACCGGTAAATGCATTTACAACCATATTTTTATTTTTGGGTTACCAGTTGCACAACAATGCACGTGCATTTGCAATATGATTCTATAGTGAAAAACATCACCTAATGGACATGATGAAATCAACACAACAAGTGATGGAAATGTACAACTATCACTGCTCGGCCATCCTGTGTTCATCAGACCAGTCAATTTCACATTCCTGCAGGATTTTTATAGCATGACAAATTCGTGATGGTACCTGCCCATTGAACCATATTGCAAATGCACAGTGACTTTGCAAAAGTGAGAAAACATAAACAAATGGACATGATGAAATCAACACAACAGGTGATGGAAATGTACAACTATCACTGCTCAGCCATCCTGTGTTCATCAGACCAGTCAATTTTGCATTTTTGAGCATGTCAAATTTCATATGGTAAATGCACATTGAAACATATTGCAAATGCGCGCGCACTTGCAATATGATTCTATAGTGAAAAACATCACCTAATGGACATGATGAAATCAACACAACGAGTGATGGAAATGTACAACTATCACTGCTCGGCCATCCTGTGTCCATCAGACCAGTCAATTTTGCATTTTTGAGCATGTCAAATTTCATATGGTAAATGCACATTGAAACATATTGCAAATGCGCGCACTTGCAATATGATTCTATAGTGTAAAAACATCACCTAATGGACATGATGAAATCAACACAACGAGTGATGGAAATGTACAACTATCACTGCCCGGCCATCCTGTGTTCCCATAGCGAGCATTAATATCAGAATGACCGGTAAATGCATTTACAACCATATTTTTATTTTTGGGTTACCAGTTGCACAACAATGCACGTGCATTTGCAATATGATTCTATAGTGAAAAAACATCACCTAATGGACATGATGAAATCAACACAACGAGTGATGGAAATGTACAACTATCACTGCTCGGCCATCCTGTGTCCATCAGACCAGTCAATTTTGCATTTTTGAGCATGTCAAATTTCATATGGTAAATGCACATTGAAACATATTGCAAATGCGCGCGCACTTGCAATATGATTCTATAGTGAAAAAACATCACCTAATGGACATGATGAAATCAACACAACGAGTGATGGAAATGTACAACTATCACTGCTCGGCCATCCTGTGTCCATCAGACCAGTCAATTTTGCATTTTTGAGCATGTCAAATTTCATATGGTAAATGCACATTGAAACATATTGCAAATGCGCGCGCACTTGCAATATGATTCTATAGTGTAAAAACATCACCTAATGGACATGATGAAATCAACACAACGAGTGATGGAAATGTACAACTATCACTGCTCGGCCATCCTGTGTCCATCATACCAGTCAATTTTGCATTTTTGAGCATGTCAAATTTCATATGGTAAATGCACATTGAAACATATTGCAAATGCGCGCGCACTTGCAATATGATTCTATAGTGTAAAAACATCACCTAATGGACATGATGAAATCAACACAACGAGTGATGGAAATGTACAACTATCACTGCCCGGCCATCCTGTGTTCCCATAGCGAGCATTAATATCAGAATGACCGGTAAATGCATTTACAACCATATTTTAATTTTTGGGTTACCAGTTGCACAACAATGCACGTGCATTTGCAATATGATTCTATAGTGAAAAACATCACCTAATGGACATGATGAAATCAACACAACAAGTGATGGAAATGTACAACTATCACTGCTCGGCCATCCTGTGTTCATCAGACCAGTCAATTTCACATTCCTGCAGGATTTTTATAGCATGACAAATTCGTGATGGTACCTGCCCATTGAACCATATTGCAAATGCACAGTGACTTTGCAAAAGTGAGAAAACATAAACAAATGGACATGATGAAATCAACACAACAGGTGATGGAAATGTACAACTATCACTGCTCAGCCATCCTGTGTTCATCAGACCAGTCAATTTTGCATTTTTGAGCATGTCAAATTTCATATGGTAAATGCACATTGAAACATATTGCAAATGCGCGCGCACTTGCAATATGATTCTATAGTGAAAAACATCACCTAATGGACATGATGAAATCAACACAACGAGTGATGGAAATGTACAACTATCACTGCTCGGCCATCCTGTGTCCATCAGACCAGTCAATTTTGCATTTTTGAGCATGTCAAATTTCATATGGTAAATGCACATTGAAACATATTGCAAATGCGCGCGCACTTGCAATATGATTCTATAGTGTAAAAACATCACCTAATGGACATGATGAAATCAACACAACGAGTGATGGAAATGTACAACTATCACTGCCCGGCCATCCTGTGTTCCCATAGCGAGCATTAATATCAGAATGACCGGTAAATGCATTTACAACCATATTTTTATTTTTGGGTTACCAGTTGCACAACAATGCACGTGCATTTGCAATATGATTCTATAGTGAAAAACATCACCTAATGGACATGATGAAATCAACACAACGAGTGATGGAAATGTACAACTATCACTGCTCGGCCATCCTGTGTCCATCAGACCAGTCAATTTTGCATTTTTGAGCATTTCAAATTTCATATGGTAAATGCACATTGAAACATATTGCAAATGCGCGCACTTGCAATATGATTCTATAGTGTAAAAACATCACCTAATGGACATGATGAAATCAACACAACGAGTGATGGAAATGTACAACTATCACTGCTCGGCCATCCTGTGTCCATCAGACCAGTCAATTTTGCATTTTTGAGCATTTCAAATTTCATATGGTAAATGCACATTGAAACATATTGCAAATGCGCGCGCACTTGCAATATGATTCTATAGTGTAAAAACATCACCTAATGGACATGATGAAATCAACACAACGAGTGATGGAAATGTACAACTATCACTGCTCGGCCATCCTGTGTTCCCATAGCGGGCATTAATATCAGAATGACCGGTAAATGCATTCACAACCATATTTTCATTTTTGGGTTACCAGGTGCCTATTTTCAATCACCAGTTGCACAACATGCGTATCCATCAGAATATTTTAAACAGTCCATAAAGCACTCAGGACTGCCCCCATAGATAGAGGGCCGTAGTAGGGTACTCCCATAGCGGGCATGGATAATAGGAGTCCCGGTAAATGCATTTACAACCATATTTTAATTTTTGGGTTACCAGTTGCACAACAATGCACGTGCATTTGCAATATGATTCTATAGTGAAAAAACATCACCTAATGGACATGATGAAATCAACACAACAAGTGATGGAAATGTACAACTATCACTGCTCGGCCATCCTGTGTTCATCAGACCAGTCAATTTCACATTCCTGCAGGATTTTTATAGCATGACAAATTCGTGATGGTACCTGCCCATTGAACCATATTGCAAATGCACAGTGACTTTGCAAAAGTGAGAAAACATAAACAAATGGACATGATGAAATCAACACAACAGGTGATGGAAATGTACAACTATCACTGCTCAGCCATCCTGTGTTCATCAGACCAGTCAATTTTGCATTTTTGAGCATGTCAAATTTCATATGGTAAATGCACATTGAAACATATTGCAAATGCGCGCGCACTTGCAATATGATTCTATAGTGAAAAACATCACCTAATGGACATGATGAAATCAACACAACGAGTGATGGAAATGTACAACTATCACTGCTCGGCCATCCTGTGTCCATCAGACCAGTCAATTTTGCATTTTTGAGCATGTCAAATTTCATATGGTAAATGCACATTGAAACATATTGCAAATGCGCGCGCACTTGCAATATGATTCTATAGTGTAAAAACATCACCTAATGGACATGATGAAATCAACACAACGAGTGATGGAAATGTACAACTATCACTGCCCGGCCATCCTGTGTTCCCATAGCGAGCATTAATATCAGAATGACCGGTAAATGCATTTACAACCATATTTTTATTTTTGGGTTACCAGTTGCACAACAATGCACGTGCATTTGCAATATGATTCTATAGTGTAAAAACATCACCTAACGGAGATGATGAAATCAACACAACGAGTGATGGAAATGTACAACTATCACTGCTCGGCCATCCTGTGTTCATCAGACCAGTCAATTTTGCATTTTTGAGCAAGGTCAAATTTCATATGGTAAATGCACATTGAAACATATTGCAAATGCACGTGCACTTGCAATATGATTATATAGTGAAAAAACATCACAAAATGGACATGATGAAGTCAACACAACGAGTGATGGAAAGGAACAACTATCACTGCCCGGCCATCCCGAGTTCATCAGGCCAGTCAATTTTGCATTTCTGCAGGATTTTGAGCATGTCAAATTTCTTACGTCATTTGGCCCACAAAAAAAATCCTTATGCACAATTTAAAAAAATATATAAAAAAATATGATAATAAAATTGGACAAAAGTATATTCATACAGTTCTTACACATGTGTAATTGACAAAAAATTGAAAGAATTTCAAAAACGGTCCAGAAAGCACTTTTTTAAGGGTGTGTGAAGTTTTTACAAAATTTTGACATTTTTGACTTTTGACTTTTGACTTCCTATGAAATCATATTGGAATTGGACAAAACATATTCCTTATGCGCATGTAAAAAAAAAAAAAAAATTATGATAATAAAATTGGACAAAAGTATATTCATACAGTTCTTACACATGTGTAATTGACAAAAAATCGAAAGAATTTCGAAAAACGGTCCAGAAAGCACTTTTTATGGGTGTGTGAAGTTTTTACAAAATTTTGAAATTTTTGACTTTTGACTTTTGACTTCCTATGAAATCATATTGGAATTGGACAAAACATATTCCTTATGCGCATGTAAAAAAAAAATAAAAAAATTATGATAATAAAATTGGACAAAAGTATATTCATACAGTTCTTACACATGTGTAATTGACAAAAAAATCGAAAGAATTTCGAAAACGGTCCAGAAAGCACTTTTTATGGGTGTGTGAAGTTTTTACAAAATTTTGACATTTTTGACTTTTGACTTTTGACTTCCTATGAAATCATATTGGAATTGGACAAAACATATTCCTTATGCGCATATAAAAAAATTAAAAAATTATGATAATAAAATTGGACAAAAGTATATTCATACAGTTCTTACACATGTGTAATTGACAAAAAATCGAAAGAATTTCGAAAAACGGTCCAGAAAGCACTTTTTTAAGGGGTGATAAGTTTTTGAAAAAAAGTTCATTTTTTCAAAATTTTACTTTTGGACATTAATTTGGGTTACATATCCAATATGAAAAACCCCGGTGGAGCGCATTTGCCCCCTGTTGAATTTTTAAAGTGTTACAACTGGCAATTACCATATGGCATTTGCAATACACTTTGGATGAATCAACGCCGAATTGGGTGGTATTGGCCAATGTGTATATGGTTTGTCCGATGCCAATGACATGCCATTCATTTTTGTCCAATACAGGGGGGTATTCCCTTACATAATGCATTCCACCCCTATACATATCTACCTTTACATAAAGCATTCCACCCTACATATCTACCTTTAGATAAAGCATTCCACCCCTATACAGATCTACCTTTACATAATGCATTCCACCCCTATACATATCTACCTTTACATAAAGCATTCCACCCCTATACATATCTACCTTTACATAATGCATTCCACCCCTATACATATCTACCTTTACATAAAGCATTCCACCCCTATACATATCTACCTTTACATAAAGCATTCCACCCCTATACATATCTACCTTTTACATAAAGCATTCTACATCTACCTTTACATAAAGCATTCCACCCCCTATACATATCTACCTTTACATAAAGCATTCCACCCCTATACATATCTACCTTTACATAAAGCATTCCACCCCTATATAAAGCATATAAAGCTTCCACCCTTTATCTACCTAATAAAGCATTCCACCCCTATACATATCTACCTTTATATCTACCTTTACATAAAAGCATTCCACCCCTATACATATCTACCTTTAGATAAAGCATTCCACCCCTATACATATCTACCTTTACATAAAGCATTCCACCCCTATACATATCTACCTTTACATAAAGCATTCCACCCTACATATCTACCTTTACATAATGCATTCCACCCTATACATATCTACCTTTACATAAAGCATTCCACCCCTATACATATCTACCTTTACATAAAGCATTCCACCCTATACATATCTACCTTTACATAAAGCATTCCACCCCTACATATCTACCTTTACATAATGCATTCCACCCCTATATCTACCTTTACATAAAGCATCTATACATATCTACCTTTACATAAAGCATTCCACCCCTATACATATCTACCTTTACATAAAGCATTCCACCCTACATATCTACCTTTACATAATGCATTCCATACATATCTACCTTTACATAAAGCATTCCACCCTACATATCTACCTTTACATAATGCATTCCACCCTACATATCTACCTTTACATAAAGCATTCCACCCCTATACATATCTACATTTACATAATGCATTCCACCCTATACATATCTACCTTTACATAAAGCATTCCACCCCTATACATATCATACATAATGCATTTCACATATCTCTCCTACATATCTACCTTTACATAATGCATTCCACCCCCTATACATATCTACCTTTACATAAAGCATTCCACCCTACATATCTACCTTTACATAATGCATTCCACCCTATACATATCTACCTTTACATAAAGCATTCCACCCCTATACATATCTACCTTTACATAAAGCATTCCACCCTACATATCTACCATAAAAGCATTCCACATAATATCTGCATTCCACCCTATACATATCTACCTTTACATAAAGCATTCCACCCTACATATCTATTTACATAATCATTCCACCTACATATCTACCTTTACATAAAGCATTCCACCCTATACATATCTACCTTTACATAATGCATTCCACCCCTATACATATCTACCTTTACATAAAGCATTCCACCCTACATATCTACCTTTACATAAAGCATTCCACCCTATACATATCTACCTTTACATAAAGCATTCCACCCTACATATCTACCTTTACATAAAGCATTCCACCCCTACATATCTACCTTTACATAAAGCATTCCACCCCTATACATATCTACCTTTACATAAAGCATTCCACCCTATCTACCTTTACATAAAGCATTCCACCCTACATATCTACCTTTACATAAAGCATTCCACCCTATACATATCTACCTTTACATAAAGCATTCCACCCTACATATCTACCTTTACATAAAGCATTCCACCCTATACATATCTACCTTTACATAAAGCATTCCACCCTATACATATCTACCTTTACATAAAGCATTCCACCCTATACATATCTACCTTTACATAAAGCATTCCAC
>NC_068431.1:4288305-4338305 GCF_023373465.1 Oncorhynchus keta
GAATGTCTCCTTCACCTCCACCTACACACTGAATACCTCCTTCCTCCAAACTGAATACCTCCTTCCCCCACCTCCACACTGAATACCTCCTTCCCCCACCTCCACACTGAATACCTCCTTCCCCCACCTCCACACTGAATACCTCCTTCCCCCACCTCCACACTGAATACCTCCTTCCAACACCTCCACACTGAATGCCTCCTTCACCTCCACCTACACACTGAATACCTCCTTCACCTCCACCTCCACACTGAATGCCTCCTTCACCTCCACCTCCACACTGAATACCTCCTTGACCTCCACCTACACACTGAATCCTACTTCCCCCACCTCCACACTGAATACCTCCGTCCCCCACCTCCACACTGAATACCTCCTTCCTCCACCTCCACACTGAATACCTCCTTCCCCCCACCTCCACACTGAATACCTCCTTCCCCCACCTCCACACTGAATACCTCCTTCCAACACCTCCACACTGAATGCCTCCTTCACCTCCACCTACACACTGAATACCTCCTTCACCTCCACCTACACACTGAATCCTCCTTCCCCCACCTCCACACTGAATACCTCCGTCCCCCCACCTCCACACTGAATACCTCCTTCCTCCACCTCCACACTGAATACCTCCTTCACCTCCACCTCCACACTGAATACCTCCTTCCTCCACCTCCACACTGAATACCTCCTTCACCTCCACCTCCACACTGAATACCTCCTTCCCCACCTCCACACTGAATACCTCCTTCCCCCCACCTCCACACTGAATACCTCCTTCCTTCACACTGAATACCTCCTTCCCCCACCTCCACACTGAATACCTCCTTCCTCCACACTGAATACCTCCTTCCCCCACCTCCACACTGAATACCTCCTCCCCCCACCTCCACACTGAATACCTCCTTCCCCCAACTCCACAATGAATACCTCCTTCCCCCACCTCCACACTGAATTCCTCCTTCCTCCACACTGAATACCTCCTTCCCCCCACCTCCACACTGAATACCTCCTTCCCCCACCTCCACACTGAATACCTCCTTCCCCCACCTCCACACTGAATACCTCCTTCCTCCAAACTGAATACCTCCTTCCCCCACCTCCACACTGAATACCTCCTTCCTCCACACTGAATACCTCCTTCCTCCAAACTGAATACCTCCTTCCCCCACCTCCACACTGAATACCTCCTTCCTCCACACTGAATACCTCCTTCCTCCACACTGAATACCTCCTTCCTCCACCTCCACACTGAATACCTCCTTCCTCCACACTGAATACCTCCTTCCTCCACACTGAATACCTCCTTCCCCCACCTCCACACTGAATACCTCCTTCCCCCACCTCCACACTGAATACCTCCTTCCCCCACCTCCACACTGAATACCTCCTTCCTCCACCTCCACACTGAATACCTCCTTCCTCCACCTCCATTCTGAATACCTCCTTCCCCCACCTCCACACTGAATACCTCCTTCCCCCACCTCCACACTGAATACCTCCTTCCTCCACCTCCACACTGAATACCTCCTTCCCACACCTCCACACTGAATACCTCCTTCCTCCACCTCCACACTGAATACCTCCTTCCTCCACCTCCACACTGAATACCTCCTTCCCCCACCTCCACACTGAATACCTCCTTCCCCCACCTCCACACTGAATACCTCCTTCATCCACACTGAATACCTCCTTCCTCCACACTGAATACCTCCTTCCTCCACCTCCACACTGAATACCTCCTTCCCCCACCTCCACACTGAATACCTCCTTCCTCCACACTGAATACCTCCTTCCTCCACACTGAATACCTCCTTCCTCCACCTCCATACTGAATACCTCCTTCCCCCACCTCCACACTGAATACCTCCTTCCCCCACCTCCACTGAATACCTCCTTCCCCCACATCCACACTGAATACTATCCTTCCCCCACCTCCACACTGAATACCTCCTTCCTCCACACTGAATACCTCCTTCCCTCCACACTGAATACCTCCATCCTCCACCTCCACACTGAATACCTCCTTCCCCCACCTCCACACTGAATACCTCTTCCCCACCACACTGAATACCTCCTTCCCCCACCTCCACACTGAATACCTCCTTCCCCACCTCCACACTGAATACCTCCTTCCTCCAAACTGAATACCTCCTTCCCTCCACCTCCACACTGAATACCTCCTTCCCCCACCTCCACACTGAATACCTCATTCCTCCACACTGAATACCTCCTTCCTCCACACTGAATACCTCATTCCCTCCACCTCCACACTGAATACCTCCTTCCTCCACCTCCACACTGAATACCTCCTTCCTCCACCTCCACACTGAATACCTCCTTCCCCACCTCCACACTGAATACCTCATTCCTCCACACTGAATACCTCCTTCTCCCCATCTCCAGACTGAATACATCCTTCCCCCACCTCCACACTGAATTCCTCCTTCCTCCACCTCCACACTGAATACCTCCTTCCCACACCTCCACAATGAATACCTCCTTCCCCCACCTCCACACTGAATACCTCCTTCCCCACCTCCACACTGAATACCTCCTTCCTCCACCTCCACACTGAATACCTCCTTCCCCCCACCTCCACACTGAATACCTCCTTCCTCCACCTCCACACTGAATACCTCCTTCCTCCACACTGAATACCTCCTTCCCTCCACCTCCACACTGAATACCTCCTTCCCTCCACCTCCACACTGAATACCTCCTTCCCTCCACCTCCACACTGAATACCTCCTTCCCACCTCCACACTGAATACCTCCTTCCCCCCCACCTCCACTGAATACCTCCTTCCCCCCACCTCCACACTGAATACCTCCTTCTTTTCACCTCCATACTGAATACCTCTTTCCCCCACCTCCACACTGAATACCTCATTCCTCCACACTGAATACCTCCTTCTCCCCACCCCCACACTGAATACCTCCTTCCCCCACCTCCACACTGAATACCTCCTTCCTCCACCTCCATACTGAATACCTCTTTCCCCCACCTCCACACTGAATACCTCCTTCCCCCACACTGAATACCTCCTTCCTCCACACTGAATACCTCCTTCACCCACCTCCACACTGAATACCTCCTTCCTACACCTCCACACTGAATACCTCCTTCCTCCACACTGAATACCTCCTTTCTCCACACTGAATACCTCCTTCACCCACCTCCACTCCGAATACCTCCTTCACCCACCTCCACTCCGACAACTCCTTCCCCCACCCCACACTGAATACCTCCTTCCCCCACCTCCACACCGAATACCTCCTTCCCCCACCTCCACACTGAATACCTTCTTCCTCCACACTGAATACCTCCTTCCGACACCTCCACACTGAATACATCCTTCCCCCACCTCCACACTGAATATCTCCTTCCCCCACCTCCACACCGAATACCTTCTTCCTCCACACTGAATACCTCCTTCCTCCACATCCACACTGAATACCTCCTTCCCCCACCTCCACATTGAATACCTCCTTCCCCCACCTCCACACTGAATACCTCCTTCCCCACCTCCACACTGAATACCTCCTTCCCCCACCTCCACACTGAATACCTCCTTCCTCCACCTCCACACTGAATACCTCCTTCCTCCACACTGAATACCTCCTTCCCCCACCTCCACACTGAATACCTCCTTCCCCCACCTCCACACTGAATACCTCCTTCCCCCACCTCCACACTGAATACCTCCTTCCCCCACCTCCACACTGAATACCTCCTTCCTCCACCTCCACACTGAATACCTCCTTCCCCCACCTCCACACTGAATACCTCCTTCCCCCACCTCCACACTGAATACCTCCTTCATCCACACTGAATACCTCCTTCCTCCACACTGAATACCTCCTTCCTCCACCTCCACACTGAATACCTCCTTCCCTCCACCTCCACACTGAATACCTCCTTCCTCCACACTGAATACCTCCTTCCCTCCACCTCCTCACTGAATACCTCCTTCCTCCACCTCCATACTGAATACCTCCTTCCCCCCACCTCCACACTGAATACCTCCTCCCCCACATCCACACTGAATACCTCCTTCCCCCACATCCACACTGAATACCTTCCCCCCCACCTCCACACTGAATACCTCCTTCCTCCACACTGAATACCTCCTTCCCTCCACACTGAATACCTCCTTCCTCCACCTCCACACTGAATACCTCCTTCCCCCACCTCCACACTGAATACCTCCTTCCCCACCACACTGAATACCTCCTTCCCCCACCTCCACACTGAATACCTCCTTCCCACCTCCACACTGAATACCTCCTTCCTCCAAACTGAATACCTCCTTCCTCCACCTCCACACTGAATACCTCCTTCCCCCCACCTCCACACTGAATACCTCGTTCCTCCACACTGAATACCTCCTTCCTCCACACTGAATACCTCATTCCTCCACCTCCACACTGAATACCTCCTTCCTCCACCTCCACACTGAATACCTCCTTCCCTCCACCTCCACACTGAATACCTCCTTCCCCCCACCTCCACACTGAATACCTCATTCCTCCACACTGAATACCTCCTTCTCCCCATCTCCAGACTGAATACATCCTTCCCCCCACCTCCACACTGAATTCCTCCTTCCTCCACCTCCACACTGAATACCTCCTTCCCACACCTCCACAATGAATACCTCCTTCCCCCACCTCCACACTGAATACCTCCTTCCCCCACCTCCACACTGAATACCTCCTTCCTCCACCTCCACACTGAATACCTCCTTCCCCCACCTCCACACTGAATACCTCCTTCCTCCACCTCCACACTGAATACCTCCTTCCTCCACACTGAATACCTCCTTCCCTCCACCTCCACACTGAATACCTCCTTCCCTCCACCTCCACACTGAATACCTCCTTCCCTCCACCTCCACACTGAATACCTCCTTCCCCCCACCTCCACACTGAATACCTTTTCCCCCCCTCCACACTGAATACCTCCTTCCCCCACCTCCACACTGAATACCTCCTTCTTCCACCTCCATACTGAATACCTCTTTCCCCCACCTCCACACTGAATACCTCATTCCTCCACACTGAATACCTCCTTCTCCCACCCCCCACACTGAATACCTCCTTCCCCCCACCTCCACACTGAATACCTCCTTCCTCCACCTCCATACTGAATACCTCTTTCCCCACCTCCACACTGAATACCTCCTTCCCCCACTGAATACCTCCTTCCTCCACACTGAATACCTCCTTCACCCACCTCCACACTGAATACCTCCTTCCTACACCTCCACACTGAATACCTCCTTCCTCCACACTGAATACCTCCTTTCTCCACACTGAATACCTCCTTCACCCACCTCCACTCCGAATACCTCCTTCACCCACCTCCACTCAGATAACTCCTTCCCCCACCCCCACACTGAATACCTCCTTCCCCCCCCACCTCCACACCGAATACCTCCTTCCCCCACCTCCACACTGAATACCTTCTTCCTCCACACTGAATACCTCCTTCCGACACCTCCACACTGAATACATCCTTCCCCACCTCCACACTGAATATCTCCTTCCCCCACCTCCACACTGAATACCTCCTTCCTCCACATCCACACTGAATACCTCCTTCCCCACCTCCACATTGAATACCTCCTTCCCCCACCTCCACACTGAATACCTCTTCCCCACCTCCACACTGAATACCTCCTTCCCCCACCTCCACACTGAATACCTCCTTCCTCCACCTCCACACTGAATACCTCCTTCCTCCAAACTGAATACCTCCTTCCCCACCTCCACACTGAATACATCCTTCCCCCACCTCCACACTGAATACATCCTTCCCCCACCTCCACACTGAATACCTCCTTCCCCCCACCTCCACACTGAATACCTCCTTCCCCACATCCACACTGAATACCTCCTTCCCCCCACCTCCACACTGAATACCCTCTTCCTCCACACTGAATACCTCCTTCCCTCCACACTGAATACCACCTTCCTCCACCTCCACACTGAATACCTCCTTCCCCACCTCCACACTGAATACCTCCTTCCCCACCACACTGAATACCTTTCCCCACCTCCACACTGAATACCTCCTTCCCCACCTCCACACTGAATACCTCCTTCCTCCAAACTGAATACCTCCTTCCCTCCACCTCCACACTGAATACCTCCTTCCCCCCACCTCCACACTGAATACCCCATTCCTCCACACTGAATACCTCCTTCCTCCACACTGAATACCTCATTCCCTCCACCTCCACACTGAATACCTCCTTCCTCCACCTCCACACTGAATACCTCCTTCCCTCCACCTCCACACTGAATACCTAGTTCCCCCACCTCCACACTGAATACCTCATTCCTCCACACTGAATACCTCCTTCTCCCCATCTCCAGACTGAATACATCCTTCCCCCACCTCCACACTGAATACCTCCTTCCTCCACCTCCACACTGAATACCTCCTTCCCACCTCCACACTGAATACCTCCTTCCCCACCTCCACACTGAATACCCCCTTCCCCACCTCCACACTGAATACCTCCTTCCTCCACCTCCACACTGAATACCTCCTTCCTCCACCTCCACACTGAATACCTCCTTCCTCCACACTGAATACCTCCTTCCCTCCACCTCCACACTGAATACCTCCTTCCTCCACCTCCACACTGAATACCTCCTTCCTCCACCTCCACACTGAATACCTCCTTCCCCCACCTCCACACTGAATACCTCATTCCTCTACACTGAATACCTCCTTCTCCCACCTCCACACTGAATACCTCCTTCCCCACCCCCACACTGAATACCTCCTTCCCCACCTCCACACTGAATACCTCCTTCCTCCACCTCCATACTGAATACCTCTTTCCCCACCTCCACACTGAATACCTCCTTCCCCACCTCCACACTGAATACATCCTTCCCCCCACCTCCACACTGAATACATCCTTCCCCACCTCCACACTGAATACCTCCTTCCCCCACCTCCACACTGAATACCTCCTTCCCCACATCCACACTGAATACCTCCTTCCCCCCACCTCCACACTGAATACCCTCTTCCTCCACACTGAATACCTCCTTCCTCCACACTGAATACCTCCTTCCCCCACCTCCACACTGAATACCTCCTTCCCCCACCTCCACACTGAATACCTCCTTCCCCCACCACTGAATACCTCCTTCCCCCACCTCCACACTGAATACCTCCTTCCCCCCACCTCCACACTGAATACCTCCTTCCTCCAACTCCATACTGAATACCTCCTTCCCCCCACCTCCACACTGAATCCCTCCTTCCCCCACCTCCACACTGAATACCCCATTCCTCCACACTGAATACCTCCTTCCTCCACACTGAATACCTCATTCCTCCACCTCCACACTGAATACCTCCTTCCTCCACCTCCACACTGAATACCTCCTTCCTCCACCTCCACACTGAATACCTAGTTCCCCCACCTCCACACTGAATACCTCCTTCCTCCAAACTGAATACCTCCTTCCCTCCACCTCCACACTGAATACCTCCTTCCCCCCACCTCCACACTGAATACCCCATTCCTCCACACTGAATACCTCCTTCCTCCACACTGAATACCTCATTCCTCCACCTCCACACTGAATACCTCCTTCCTCCACCTCCACACTGAATACCTCCTTCCCTCCACCTCCACACTGAATACCTAGTTCCCCCCACCTCCACACTGAATACCTCATTCCTCCACACTGAATACCTCCTTCTCCCCATCTCCAGACTGAATACATCCTTCCCCCACCTCCACACTGAATACCTCCTTCCTCCACCTCCACACTGAATACCTCCTTCCCCACCTCCACACTGAATACCTCCTTCCCCCACCTCCACACTGAATACCTTTCCCCACCTCCACACTGAATACCTCCTTCCTCCACCTCCACACTGAATACCTCCTTCCTCCACCTCCACACTGAATACCTCCTTCCTCCACACTGAATACCTCTCCTTCCCTCCACCTCCACACTGAATACCTCCTTCCCTCCACCTCCACACTGAATACCTCCTTCCCTCCACCTCCACACTGAATACCTCCTTCCCCCACCTCCACACTGAATACCTCGTTCCTCCACACTGAATACCTCCTTCTCCCACCTCCACACTGAATACCTCCTTCCCCACCCCCACACTGAATACCTCCTTCCCCCACCTCCACACTGAATACCTCCTTCCTCCACCTCCATACTGAATACCTCTTTCCCCCACCTCCACACTGAATACCTCCTTCCCCACCTCCACACTGAATACATCCTTCCCCACCTCCACACTGAATACATCCTTCCCCACCTCCACACTGAATACCTCCTTCCCCACCTCCACACTGAATACCTCCTTCCCCACATCCACACTGAATACCTCCTTCCCCCACCTCCACACTGAATACCTCCTTCCTCCACACTGAATACCTCCTTCCTCCACACTGAATACCTCCTTCACCACCTCCACACTGAATACCTCCTTCCTCCACCTCCACACTGAATACCTCCTTCCTCCACACTGAATACCTCCTTCCTCCACTGAATACCTCCTTCACCCACCTCCACACTGAATACCTCCTTCACCCACCTCCACTCTGAATACCTCTTTCCCCTCCACCCCCACTGAATACCTCCTTCCCCCACCTCCACACCGAATACCTCCTTCCCCCACCTCCACACTGAATACCTTCTTCCTCCACACTGAATACCTCCATCCGACACCTCCACACTGAATATCTCCTTCCTCCACACTGAATACCTCCTTCCCCACCTCCACACTGGATACCGTCTTCCTCCACACTGAATACCTCCTTCCCACCTCCACACTGAATACCTCCTTCCCCCACCTCCACACTGAATACCTCCTTCCCCACTCCACACTGAATACCTCCTTCCCCACCTCCACACTGAATACCTCCTTCCCCACCTCCACACTGAATACCTCCTTCCTCCACCTCCATACTGAATACCTCCTTCCCCCACCTCCACACTGAATACCTCCTTCCCCACATCCACACTGAATACCTCCTCCCTCCACCTCCATACTGAATACCTCCTTCCCCCCACCTCCACACTGAATACCTCCTTCCCCCACCTCCACACTGAATACCTCCTTCCCCCACATCCACACTGGATACCTCCTTCCCACCTCCACACTGAATACCTCCTTCCCCACCTCCACACTGAATACCTCCTTCCTCCCAAACTGAATACCTCCTTCCTCCACTCCACACTGAATACCTCCTTCCCCCACCTCCACACGGAATACCTCATTCCTCCACACTGAATACCTCCTTCCTCCACACTGAATACGTCCTTCCTCCCACCTCCACACTGAATACCTCCTTCCCCACCTCCACACTGAATACCTCCTTCCCCACCACACTGAATACCTCCTTCCCACCTCCACACTGAATACCTCCTTCCCCCACCTCCACACTGAATACCTTCCTCCAAACTGAATACCTCCTTCCCTCCACCTCCACACTGAATACCTCCATCCCCCACCTCCACACGGAATACCTCATTCCTCCACACTGAATACCTCCTTCCTCCACACTGAATACCTCATTCCTCCACCTCCACACTGAATACCTCCTTCCTCCACCTCCACACTGAATACCTCCTTCCCTCCACCTCCACACTGAATACCTCCTTCCCCACCTCCACACTGAATACCTCATTCCTCCACACTGAATACCTCATTCTCCCCATCTTCAGACTGAATACATCCTTCCCCACCTCCACACTGAATACCTCCTTCCTCCACCTCCACACTGAATACCTCCTTCCCCCACCTCCACACTGAATACCTCCTTCCCCCACCTCCACACTGAATACCTCCTTCCCCACCTCCACACTGAATACCTCCTTCTCCACCTCCACACTGAATACCTCCTTCCCCACCTCCACACTGAATACCTCCTTCCTCCACCTCCACACTGAATACCTCCTTCCTCCACACTGAATACCTCCTTCCCTCCACCTCCACTGAATACCTCCTTCCTCCACCTCCACACTGAATACCTCCTTCCTCCACCTCCACACTGAATACCTCCTTCCCCACCTCCACACTGAATACCTCATTCCTCCACACTGAATACCTCCTTCTCCCACCCCACACTGAATACCTTTCCCCCACCTCCACACTGAATACCTCCTATCACCTCCATACTGAATACCTCTCCCCACTTCACACTGAATACCTCCTTCCCCCCACACTGAATACCTCCTTCCTCCACACTGAATACCTCCTTCACCCACCTCCACACTGAATACCTCCTTCCCTCCACCTCCACACTGAATACCTCCTTCCCTCCACACTGAATACCTCCTTCTCCACACTGAATACCTCCTTCACCCACCTCCACCGAATACCTCCTTCACCCACCTCCACTCCGAATACCTCTTTCCCCACCCCCACACTGAATACCTCTTCTCCACCTCCACACTGAATACCTCCTTCCTCCACACTGAATACCTCCTTCACCACCTCCACCTGAATACCTCCTTCCCCCACCCCCACTGAATACCTCCTTCCCCCACCTCCACACAGAATACCTCCTTCCCCACCTCCACACTGAATACCTTCTTCCTCCACACTGAATACCTCCTTCCGACACCTCCACACTGAATACATCCTTCCCCCACCTCCACACCGGATGCACCTTCTTCCACACTGAATACCTCCTTCCTCCACATCCACACTGAATACCTCCTTCCCCACCTCCACACTGAATACCTCCTTCCCCCACCTCCACACTGAATAACTCCTTCCTCACCTCCACACTGAATACCCTCCTTCCCCCCACCTCCACACTGAATACCTCCTTCCTCCACCTCCACACTGAATACCTCCTTCCTCCAAACTGAATACCTCCTTCCCCACCTCCACACTGAATACATCCTTCCCCCACCTCCACACTGAATACATCCTTCCCCCACCTCCACTGAATACCTCCTTCCTCCAAATTGAATACCTCCTTCCCCCACCTCCACACTGAATACATCCTTCCCCCACCTCCACACTGAATACATCCTTCCCCCCACTTCCACACTGAATACCTCCTTCCCCACCTCCACACTGAATACCTCCTTCCCCATCCCACACTGAATACCTCCTTCCCCCACCTCCACACTGAATACCTCCTTCCTCCACACTGAATACCTCCTTCCTCCACTGAATACCTCGGCTTCCTCCACCTCCACACTGAATACCTCCTTCCCCACCTCCACACTGAATACCTCCTTCCCCACCACACTGAATACCTCCTTCCCCACCTCCACACTGAATACCTCCTTCCCCCACCTCCACACTGAATACCTCCTTCCTCCAAACTGAATGCCTCCTTCCTCCACCTCCACACTGAATGCCTCCTTCCCCCCACCTCCACACTGAATACCTCATTCCTCCACACTGAATACCTCCTTCCTCCACACTGAATTCCTCATTCCTCCACCTCCCACACTGAATACCTCCTTCCTCCACCTCCACACTGAATACCTCCTTCCTCCACCTCCACACTGAATACCTAGTTCCCCCCACCTCCACACTGAATACCTCCTTCCTCCACCTCCACACTGAATACCTCCTTCCTCCACACTGAATACCTTCACCTACCTCCACCCACCTCCTTCCCCCACCCCCACACTGAATACCACCCACTTCCCCATCGAATACTTCCTTCTTTCCCACTCCGAATACCTCTTCCCACCCACACTGAATACCTTCTTCACCTCCACACTGAATACCTCCTTCCTCCTCACTGGATACCTTCCTACCTCCACTCGATACCTCATTTCCCCCCACCCCCTTCCACCTCCACCTCCACTGAACTGCCTTCCCCCACCTCCACACTGGATACCTCCTCTTCACACTGAATACCTCCTTCCGACCTCCACTGAATGCCTCCTTCCCCACCCACACTGAATATCTCCTTCCCCACCTCCACACTGAATACCTCCTTCCTCCACACTGAATATCTCCTTCCCCCACCTCCACACTGAATACCTCCTTCCCCCACCTCCACACTGAATACATCCTTCCCCCACTTCCACACTGAATACCTCCTTCCCCCACTCTCCACACTGAATACATCCATCCCCACCTCCACACTGAATACCTCCTTCCCCACCTCCACACTGAATACCTCCTTCCCCCACCTCCACACTGAATACCTCCTTCCTCCACTGAATACCTCCTTCCTCCACACTGAATACCTCACACTGAATACCTCCTTCCCCCACCTCCACACTGAATACATTCCTCCACACTGAATACCTCCCCCCACACTGACCTCCACTGAATACCTCCTTCCCCCACCTCCACACTGAATACCTCCTTCCCCCCACCTCCACACTGAATACCTCCTTCCCCCACCTCCACACTGAATACCTCCTTCCCCACCTCCACACTGAATACCTCCTTCCTCCAAACTGAATACCTCCTTACCTCCCCCACCTCCATTCCTTCCCCCACCTCCACACTGAATACATCCTTCCCCCACCTCCACACTGGATACCTCCTTCCCCCACCTCCACACTGAATACCGTCTTCCTCCACACTGAATACCTCCTTCCCCCACCTCCACACTGAATACCTCCTTCCCCCACCTCCACACTGAATACCTCCTTCCCCCACCTCCACACTGAATACCTCCTTCCCCCACCTCCACACTGAATACCTCCTTCCCCCACCTCCACACTGAATACCTCCTTCCCCCACCTCCACACTGAATACCTCCTTCCCCCACCTCCACACTGAATACCTCCTTCCTCCACCTCCACACTGAATACCTCCTTCCTCCACCTCCACACTGAATACCTCCTTCCTCCACCTCCTCACTGAATACCTCCTTCACCACTCCACACTGAATACCTCCTTCCCCCACTGAATGCACACTGAATACCTCCTTCCCACCTCCACTGAATACCTCCTTCTTCACCTCCACACTGAATACTCCTTCCCCACCTCCACACTGAATACCTCCTTCCCCCACCTCCACACTGAATACCTTCCCCACCTCCACACTGAATACCTCCTTCCTCACGCACCTCCACACTGGATACCTCCTTCCCCCACCTCCACACTGATACCTCCTTCCTCCACCTCCACACTGGATACCTCCTTCCTCACTCACACTGAATACCTCCTTCCCCCCACCTCCACACTGAATACTTCCACACTGGATACCTCCTTCCTCCACACTGAATACCTCCATATCTCCAACCTCTGCCTGTCCCTCACCGTCTCCTCCAACCTCTGCCTGTCCCTCACCGTCCCTGGTCTCCTCCAACCTCTGGTCTCCTCCAACCTCTGGTCTCCTCCAACCTCTCTCACCTCTGCCTGTCCCTCACCATCCTCTGGTCTCCTCCAACCTCTGCACTGTCCTGGTCTCCTCCAACCTCTGGTCTCCTCCAACCTCTGCCTGTCCCTCACCGTCCTGGTCTCCTCCAAACTCTGCCTGTCTCCTCACCATCCCTGGTCTCCTCCAACCTCTGGTCTCCTCACAACCTCCTCCAACCTCTCCTCCAAACTCTGGTCTCCTCCAACATCTGCCTGTCCCTCACCGTCCCTGGTCTCCTCCAACCTCTGGTCTCCTCCAACCTCTGCCTGTCCCTCACCATCCTGGTCTCCTCCAACCTCTGGTCTCCTCCAACCTCTGCCTGTCCCTCACCATCCCTGGTCTCCTCCAACCTCTGGTCTCCTCCAACCTCTGGTCTCCTCCAACCTCTGGTCTCCTCCAACCTCTGCCTGTCCCTCACCGACCCTGGTCTCCTCCAACCTCTTGTCTCCTCCAACCTCTGCCTGTCCCTCACCGTCCCTGGTCTCCTCCAACCTCTGGTCTCCTCCAACCTCTGGTCTCCTCCAACCTCTGCCTGTCCCTCACCGTCCCTGGTCTCCTCCAACCTCTGCCTGTCCTCCACCCCTGGTCTCCTCCAACCTCTGGTCTCCTCCAACCTCTGGTCTCCTCCAACCTCTGGTCTCCTCCAACCTCTTGTCTCCTCCAACCTCTGGTCTCCTCCAACCTCTGGTCTCCTCCAACCTCTGGTCTCCTCCAACCTCTCCTCCAACCTCTGGTCTCCTCCAACCTCTGGTCTCCTCCAACCTCTGGTCTCCTCCAACCTCTGGTCTCCTCCAACCTCTGGTCTCCTCCAACCTCTGCCTGTCCCTCACCGTCCCTGGTCTCCTCCAACCTCTGGTCTCCTCCAACCTCTGGTCTCCTCCAACCTCTGGTCTCCCAACCTCTGCCTGTCCCTCACCATCCCTGGTCTCCTCCAACCTCTGCCTGTCCCTCACCAACCTCTGGTCTCCTCCAACCTCTGCCTGTCTCCTCAACCTCCCTGGTCTCCTCCAACCTCTGCCTGTCTCCTCACCTCCCTGGTCTCCTCCAACCTCTGCCTGTCCCTCACCATCCTGGTCTCCTCCAACCTCTGGTCTCCTCCAACCTCTGCCTGTCCCTCCCATCCTGGTCTCCTCCAACCTCTGCCTGTCACTCACCGTCCCTGGTCTCCTCCAACCTCTGGTCTCCTCCAACCTCTGGTCTCCTCCAACCCCTGGTCTCCTCCAACCCCTGGTCTCCTCCAACCTCTGGTCTCCTCCAACCTCTGGTCTCCTCCAACCTCTGGTCTCCTCCAACCTCTGGTCTCCTCCAACCTCTGCCTGTCCCTCACCGTCCCTGGTCTCCTCCAACCTCTGGTCTCCTCCAACCTCTGCCTGTCCCTCACCGTCCCTGGTCTCCTCCAACCTCTGCCTGTCCCTCACCATCCCTGGTCTCCTCCAACCTCTGCCTGTCTCCTCACCATCCTGGTCTCCTCCAACCTCTGGTCTCCTCCAACCTCTGGTCTCCTCCAACCTCTGCCTGTCCCTCACCGTCCCTGGTCTCCTCCAACCTCTGGTCTCCTCCAACCTCTGGTCTCTGTCCCTCACCTCCCTGGTCTCCTCCAACCTCTGGTCTCCTCCAACCTCTGGTCTCCTCCAACCTCTGGTCTCCTCCAACCTCTGGTCTCCTCCAACCTGTCTCCTCCAACCTCTGGTCTCCTCCCTCCTCTGGTCTCCTCTGCCTCTGGTCTCCTCCAACCTCTGCCTGTCCCTCCTCCCTGGTCTCCTCCAACCTCTGGTCTCCTCCAACCTCTGGTCTCCTCCAACCTCTGGTCTCCTCCAACCTCTGCCTGTCCCTCACCATCCTGGTCTCCTCCAACCTCTGCCTGTCCCTCACCTCCCTGGTCTCCTCCAACCTCTGGTCTCCTCCAACCTCCCTGGTCTCCTCCAACCTCTGCCTGTCTCCTCACCTCCTGGTCTCCTCCAACCTCTGCCTGTCCCTCCCTCCTCCACTCTGGTCTCCTCCAACCTCTGGTCTCCTCCAACCTCTGGTCTCCTCCAACCTCTGGTCTCCTCCAACCTCTGCCTGTCCCTCACCTCTGGTCTCCTGGTCTCCTCCAACCTCTGGTCTCTTCCAACCTCTGCCTGTCCCTCACCATCCTGGTCTCCTCCAACCTCTGCCTGTCCCTCACCATCCATGGTCTCCTCCAACCTCTGGTCTCCTCCAACCTCTGGTCTCCTCCAACCTCTGCCTGTCCCTCACCGTCCCTGGTCTCCTCCAACCTCTGGTCTCCTCCAACCTCTGGTCTCCTCCAACCTCTGCCTGTCCCTCACCGACCCTGGTCTCCTCCAACCTCTTGTCTCCTCCAACCTCTGCCTGTCTCCTCACCGTCCCTGGTCTCCTCCAACCTCTGGTCTCCTCCAACCTCTGGTCTCCTCCAACCTCTGCCTGTCCCTCACCATCCCTGGTCTCCTCCAACCTCTGCCTGTCTCCTCACCTCCCTGGTCTCCTCCAACCTCTGGTCTCCTCCAACCTCTGCCTGTCCCTCACCATCCCTGGTCTCCTCCAACCTCTGGTCTCCTCCAACCTCTGGTCTCCTCCAACCTCTGGTCTCCTCCAACCTCTGGTCTCCTCCAACCTCTGGTCTCCTCCAACCCCTGGTCTCCTCCAACCTCTGGTCTCCTCCAACCTCTGGTCTCCTCCAACCTCTGGTCTCCTCCAACCTCTGCCTGTCCCTCACCGTCCCTGGTCTCCTCCAACCTCTGGTCTCCTCCAACCTCTGGTCTCCTCCAACCCCTGTTCTTCTCCAACCTCTGCCTGTCCCTCACCATCCCTGGTCTCCTCCAACCTCTGCCTGTCCCTCACCGTCCCTGGTCTCCTCCAACCTCTGGTCTCCTCCAACCTCTGGTCTCCTCCAACCTCTGCCTGTCCCTCCACCTCCCTGGTCTCCTCCAACCTCTGCCTGGTCTCCTCCACCTCCCTGGTCTCCTCCAACCTCTGGTCTCCTCCAACCTCTGCCTGTCTCCTCCCTCACCTCCCTGGTCTCCTCCAACCTCTGCCTGTCCCTCACCATCCCTGGTCTCCTCCAACCTCTGGTCTCCTCCAACCTCTGGTCTCCTCCAACCTCTGGTCTCCTCCAACCTCTGCCTGTCTCCTCACCTCTGTCCCTGGTCTCCTCCAACCTCTGGTCTCCTCCAACCTGGTCTCCTGGTCTCCTCCAACCTCTGGTCTCCTCCAACCTCTGCCTGTCCCTCACCGTCCCTGGTCTCCTCCAACCTCTGGTCTCCTCCAACCTCTGCCTGTCCCTCCCGTCCCTGGTCTCCTCCAACCTCTGCCTGTCCCTCACCATCCTGGTCTCCTCCAACCTCTGCCTGTCCTCACCATCCTGGTCTCCTCCAACCTCTGGTCTCCTCCAACCTCTGGTCTCCTCCAACCTCTGCCTGTCCCTCACCGTCCCTGGTCTCCTCCAACCTCTGGTCTCCTCCAACCTCTGGTCTCCTCCAACCTCTGGTCTCCTCCAACCTCTGGTCTCCTCCAACCTCTGGTCTCCTCCAACCTCTGGTCTCCTCCAACCTCTGGTCTCCTCCAACCTCTGGTCTCCTCCAACCTCTGGTCTCCTCCAACCTCCTGGTCTCCTCCAACCTCTGGTCTCCTCCAACCTCTGGTCTCCTCCAACCTCTGCCTGTCCCTCACCATCCTCTGGTCTCCTCCAACCTCTGCCTGTCTCCTCACCTCCTGGTCTCCTCCAACCTCTGGTCTCCTCCAACCTCTGGTCTCCTCCAACCCCTGGTCTCCTCCAACCTCTGCCTGTCCCTCACCTCCCTGGTCTCCTAACCTCTGCCTGTCCCTCACCATCCCTGGTCTCCTCAACCTCTGGTCTCCTCCAACCTCTGGTCTCCTCCAACCTCTGTCTCCTCCAACCTCTGCCTGTCCCTCACCTCCCTGGTCTCCTCCAACCTCTGCCTGTCCCTCACCATCCCTGGTCTCCTCCAACCTCTGGTCTCCTCCAACCTCTGGTCTCCTCCAACCTCTGGTCTCCTCCAACCTCTGCCTGGTCTCCTCCATCTGTCTGGTCTCCTCCAACCTCTGCCTGTCTCCTCAACCTCCCTGTCTCCTCACCATCCTCTGGTCTCCTCCAACCTCTGCCTGTCCCTCACCATCTGGTCTCCTCCAACCTCTGGTCTCCTCCAACCTCTGGTCTCCTCCAACCTCTGGTCTCCTCCAACCTCTGCCTGTCTCTCACCGTCCCTGGTCTCCTCCAACCTCTGGTCTCCTCCAACCTCTGGTCTCCTCCAACCTCTGGTCTCCTCCAACCTCTGCCTGTCCCTCACCGTCCCTGGTCTCCTCCAACCTCTGGTCTCCTCCAACCTCTGCCTGTCCCTCACCATCCCTGGTCTCCTCCAACCTCTGCCTGTCCCTCACCATCCCTGGTCTCCTCCAACCTCTGGTCTCCTCCAACCTCTGGTCTCCTCCAACCTCTGGTCTCCTCCAACCTCTGGTCTCCTCCAACCTCTGCCTGTCTCCTCCCTGGTCTCCTCCAACCTCTGGTCTCCTCCAACCTCTGGTCTCCTCCAACCTCTGGTCTCCTCCAACCTCTGCCTGTCTCCTCACCATCCTCTGGTCTCCTCCAACCTCTGCCTGTCCCTCACCATCCCTGGTCTCCTCCAACCTCTGGTCTCCTCCAACCTCTGGTCTCCTCCAACCTCTGGTCTCCTCCAACCTCTGGTCTCCTCAACCTCTGGTCTCCTCACCTGGTCTCCTCCAACCTCTGGTCTCCTCCAACCTCTGCCTGTCCCTCACCCCTGGTCCCTGGTCTCCTCCAACCTCTGGTCTCCTCCAACCTCTGGTCTCCTCTCTGCCTGTCCTCACCTCCTGGTCTCCTCCAACCTCTGGTCTCCTCCAACCTCTGCCTGTCCCTCACCATCCCTGGTCTCCTCCAACCTCTGGTCTCCTCCACCTCCTGGTCTCCTCCAACCTCTGGTCTCCTCAACCTCCCTGGTCTCCTCCAACCTCTGGTCTCCTCCAACCTCTGGTCTCCTCCAACCTCTGCCTGTCCTCACCGTCCTCTGGTCTCCTCCAACCTCTGCCTGTCTCCTCCAACCTCTGGTCTCCTCCAACCTCTGCCTGTCCCTCTCCCTGGTCTCCTCCAACCTCTGGTCTCCTCCAACCTCTGGTCTCCTCCAACCTCTGGTCTCCTCCAACCTCTGCCTGTCCCTCACCTCCCCTGGTCTCCTCCAACCTCTGCCTGTCTCCTCACCATCCTCTGGTCTCCTCCAACCTCTGGTCTCCTCCAACCTCTGGTCTCCTCCAACCTCTGCCTCCCTCACCATCCTCAACCTCTGGTCTCCTCCAACCTCTGGTCTCCTCCAACCTCTGGTCTCCTCCAACCTCTGCCTGTCCCTCACCATCCTGGTCTCCTCCAACCTCTGCCTGTCTCCTCACCTCTCCCTGGTCTCCTCCAACCTCTGGTCTCCTCCAACCTCTGGTCTCCTCCAACCTCTGGTCTCCTCCAACCTCTGCCTGTCCCTCACCATCCCTGGTCTCCTCCAACCTCTGGTCTCCTCCAACCTCTGGTCTCCTGGTCTCCTCCTCCAACCTCTGGTCTCCTCCAACCTCTGCCTGTCCCTCACCATCCCTGGTCTCCTCCAACCTCTGGTCTCCTCCAACCTCTGGTCTCCTCCACCTCTGGTCTCCTCCAACCTCTGGTCTCCTCCAACCTCTGCCTGTCTCCTCAACCTCTGCCTGTCTCCTCACAACCTCTGGTCTCCTCCAACCTCTGGTCTCCTCCAACCTCTGGTCTCCTCCAACCTCTGGTCTCCTCCAACCTCCCTGGTCTCCTCCAACCTCTGCCTGTCCCTCACCGTCCCTGGTCTCCTCCAACCTCTGGTCTCCTCCAACCTCTGGTCTCCTCCAACCTCTGGTCTCCTCCAACCTCTGCCTGTCCCTCACCATCCTGGTCTCCTCCAACCTCTGGTCTCCTCCAACCTCTGGTCTCCTCACCTCCCTGGTCTCCTCCAACCTCTGCCTGTCCTCACCATCCTCTGGTCTCCTCCAACCTCTGGTCTCCTCCAACCTCTGGTCTCCCTCCTGGTCTCCTCCAACCTCTGCCTGTCCCTCACCATCCTGGTCTCCTCCAACCTCTGGTCTCCTCCAACCTCTGGTCTCCTCCAACCTCTGGTCTCCTCCAACCTCTGGTCTCCTCCAACCTCTGGTCTCCTCCACCTCTGGTCTCCTCCAACCTCTGGTCTCCTCAACCTCCTGGTCTCCTCCAACTCTCTGGGTCTCCTCCAACCTCTGGTCTCCTCACCACCCTGGTCTCCTCCAACCTCTGGTCTCCTCCAACCTCTGGTCCTGGTCTCCTCCAACCTCTGGTCTCCTCCAACCTCTGCCTGTCCCTCACATCCCTGGTCTCCTCCAACCTCTGCCTGTCCTCACCATCCCTGGTCTCCTGGTCTCCTCCAACCTCTGGTCTCCTCCAACCTCTGCTCTGGTCCCTCCACCTCTGGTCTCCTCCAACCTCCCTCCTCCTGCCTGGTCTGGTCTCCTCCAACCTCTGGTCTCCTCCAACCTCTGGTCTCCTCCAACCTCTGCCTCCCTCACCATCCCTGGTCTCCTCCAACCTCTGCCTGTCCCTCACCATCCCTGGTCTCCTCCAACCTCTGCCTGTCTCCTCCAACCTCTGTCTCCTCCAACCTCTGGTCTCCTCCAACCTCTGGTCTCCTCCAACCTCTGCCTGTCCCTCACCATCCCTGGTCTCCCCAACCTGGTCTCCTCCAACCTCTGGTCTCCTCCAACCTCTGGTCTCCTCCAACCTCTGCCTGTCCCTCACCATCCCTGGTCTCCTCCAACCTCTGGTCTCCTCCAACCTCTGGTCTCCTCCAACCTCTGGTCTCCTCCAACCTCTGCCTGTCCTCACCATCCCTGGGTCTCCTCCAACCTCTGCCTGTCCCTCACCTCCTGGTCTCCTCCAACCTCTGGTCTCCTCCAACCTCTGGTCTCCTGGTCTCCTCCAACCTCCTGGTCTCCTCAACCTCTGGTCTCCTCCAACCTCTGGTCTCCTCCAACCTCTGGTCTCCTCCAACCTCTGCCTCCCTCACCGTCCCTGGTCTCCTCCAACCTCTCCTCCAACCTCTGGTCTCCTCCAACCTCTGGTCTGGTCTCCTCCAACCTCTGCCTGTCCCTCACCATCCTGGTCTCCTCCAACCTCTGGTCTCCTGGTCCTCCAACCTCTGGTCCCTCAACCTCCCTGGTCTCCTCCAACCTCTGCCTGTCCCTCCTCCCTGGTCTCCTCCAACCTCTGGTCTCCTCCAACCTCTGGTCTCCTCCAACCTCTGGTCTCCTCCAACCTCTGCCTGTCCCTCACCACCCCTGGTCTCCTCCAACCTCTGCCTGTCCCTCACCATCCCTGGTCTCCTCCAACCTCTGCCTGTCCCTCACCGTCCCTGGTCTCCTCCAACCTCTGGTCTCCTCCAACCTCTGGTCTCCTCCAACCTCTGCCTGTCCCTCACCATCCCTGGTCTCCTCCAACCTCTGGTCTCCTCCAACCTCTGGTCTCCTCCAACCTCTGGTCTCCTCCAACCTCTGGTCTCCTCCAACCTCTGGTCTCCTCCAACCTCTGCCTGTCCCTCACCGTCCCTGGTCTCCTCCAACCTCTGGTCTCCTCCAACCTCTGGTCTCCTCCAACCTCTGGTCTCCTCCAACCTCTGCCTGTCCCTCACCATCCCTGGTCTCCTCCAACCTCTGCCTGTCCCTCACCATCCTGGTCTCCTCCAACCTCTGGTCTCCTCCAACCTCTGCCTGTCCCTCACCGTCCCTGGTCTCCTCCAACCTCTGGTCTCCTCCAACCTCTGCCTGTCCCTCACCGTCCCTGGTCTCCTCCAACCTCTGGTCTCCTCCAACCTCTGCCTGTCCCTCACCATCCCTGGTCTCCTCCAACCTCTGGTCTCCTCCAACCTCTGGTCTCCTCCAACCTCTGCCTGTCCCTCAACCTCTGGTCTCCTCCAACCTCTGGTCTCCTCCAACCTCTGCCTGTCCCTCACCGTCCTCTCCTCCAACCTCTGGTCTCCTCCAACCTCTGCCTGTCTGCCTCACCATCCCTGGTCTCCTCCAACTCTGGTCTCCTCAACCTCTGGTCTCCTCCAACCTCTGGTCTCCTCCAACCTCTGGTCTCCTCCAACCTCTGGTCTCCTCTCCTCTCCTCCAACCTCTCTCCTCCAACCTCTGGTCTCCTCCAACCTCTGGTCCCTCCAACCTGGTCTCCTCCAACCTCTGCCTGTCCCTCACCGTCCCCTCTGGTCTCCTCCAACCTCTGGTCTCCTCACCTCCTGGTCTCCTCCAACCTCTGGTCTCCTCCAACCTCCCTGTCTCCTCACCTCCCTGGTCTCCTCCAACCTCTGGTCACCTCCAACCCTGGTCTCCTCCAACCTCTGGTCTCCTCCAACCTCTGGTCTCCTCCAACCTCCGGTCTCCTCCAACATCTGCCTGTCCCTCACCGTCCCTGGTCTCCTCCAACCTCTGCCTGTCCCTCACCATCCCTGGTCTCCTCCAACCTCTGGTCTCCTCCAACCTCTGGTCTCCTCCAACCTCTGCCTGTCCCTCACCATCCCTGGTCTCCTCCAACCTCTGCCTGTCCCTCACCGTCCCTGGTCTCCTCCAACCTCTGGTCTCCTCCAACCTCTGGTCTCCTCCAACCTCTGGTCTCCTCCAACCTCTGGTCTCCTCCAACCTCTGCCTGTCCCTCACCGTCCCTGGTCTCCTCCAACCTCTGGTCTCCTCCAACCTCTCCTCCAACCTCTGTCTCCTCCAACCTCTGGTCCCTCAACCTCCTGGTCTCCTCCAACCTCTGCCTGTCCCTCACCATCCCTCCAACCTCTCTCCTCCAACCTCTGCCTGTCCCTCACCATCCCTGGTCTCCTCCAACCTCTGCCTGTCTCCTCACCATCCTCTGGTCTCCTCCAACCTCTGGTCTCCTCCAACCTCCTGGTCTCCTCCAACCTCTGGTCTCCTCCAACCTCTGCCTGTCCCTCTCCTCCAACCTCTGGTCTCCTCCAACCTCTGGTCTCCTCCAACCTCTGGTCTCCTCCAACCTCTGCCTGTCCCTCACCATCCCTGGTCTCCTCCAACCTCTGGTCTCCTCCAACCTCTGGTCCTCCTGGTCTCAACCTCTGCCTGTCCCTCACCTCCCTGGTCTCCTCCAACCTCTGCCTGTCCCTCACCATCCCTGGTCTCCTCCAACCTCTGGTCTCCTCCAACCTCTGGTCTCCTCCAACCTCTGGTCTCCTCCAACCTCTGGTCTCCTCCAACCTCTGCCTGTCCCTCACCGTCCCTGGTCTCCTCCAACCTCTGGTCTCCTCCAACCTCTGTTCTCCTCCAACCTCTGGTCTCCTCCAACCTCTGCCTGTCCCTCACCGTCCCTGGTCTCCTCCAACCTCTGGTCTCCTCCAACCTCTGGTCTCCTCCAACCTCTGTTCTCCTCCAACCTCTGCCTGTCCCTCACCATCCCTGGTCTCCTCCAACCTCTGCCTGTCCCTCACCGTCCCTGGTCTCCTCCAACCTCTGGTCTCCTCCAACCTCTGGTCTCCTCCAACCTCTGGTCTCCTCCAACCTCTGCCTGTCCCTCACCGGTCTCCTGGTCTCCTCCAACCTCTGGTCTCCTCCAACCTCTGGTCTCCTCCAACCTCTGCCTGTCCCTCACCATCCCTGGTCTCCTCCAACCTCTGCTCCTCCAACCTCTGTCCCTCACCTCCCTGGTCTCCTCCAACCTCTGGTCTCCTCCAACCTCTGGTCTCCTCCAACCTCTGGTCTCCTCCAACCTCTGCCTGTCTCCTCACCGTCCCTGGTCTCCTCCAACCTCTGGTCTGGTCTCCTCCAACCTCTGGTCTCCTCCAAAACCTCTGGTCTCCTCCAACCTCTGCTCTCCTCCAACCTCTGCCTGTCCCTCACCATCCCTGGTCTCCTCCAACCTCTGCCTGTCCCTCACCATCCCTGGTCTCCTCCAACCTCTGCCTGTCCCTCACCATCCCTGGTCTCCTCCAACCTCTGGTCTCCTCCAACCTCTGGTCTCCTCCAACCTCTGGTCTCCTCCAACCTCTGCCTGTCCCTCACCATCCCTGGTCTCCTCCAACCTCTGGTCTCCTCCAACCTCTGGTCTCCTCCAACCTCTGGTCTCCTCCAACCTCTGCCTGTCCCTCACCATCCCTGGTCTCCTCCAACCTCTGCCTGTCCCTCACCATCCCTGGTCTCCTCCAACCTCTGGTCTCCTCCAACCTCTGGTCTCCTCCAACCTCTGGTCTCCTCCAACCTCTGGTCTCCTCCAACCTCTGCCTGTCCCTCACCATCCCTGGTCTCCTCCAACCTCTGGTCCCTCCAACCTCTGGTCTCCTCCAACCTCTGCCTGTCCCTCACCATCCTGGTCTCCTCCAACCTCTGGTCTCCTCCAACCTCTGGTCTCCTCCAACCTCTGCCTGTCCCTCACCGTCCCTGGTCTCCTCCAACCTCTGGTCTCCTCCAACCTCTGGTCTCCTCCAACCTCTGCCTGTCCCTCACCGTCCCTGGTCTCCTCCAACCTCTGGTCTCCTCCAACCTCTGGTCTCCTCCAACCTCTGGTCTCCTCCAACCTCTGCCTGTCCCTCACCATCCCTGGTCTCCTCCAACCTCTGCCTGTCCCTCACCGTCCCTGGTCTCCTCCAACCTCTGGTCTCCTCCAACCTCTGGTCTCCTCCAACCTCTGGTCTCCTCCAACCTCTGCCTGTCCCTCACCGTCCCTGGTCTCCTCCAACCTCTGGTCTCCTCCAACCTCTGGTCTCCTCCAACCTCTGCCTGTCCCTCACCATCCCTGGTCTCCTCCAACCTCTGGTCTCCTCCAACCTCTGCATGTCCCTCACCGTCCCTGGTCTCCTCCAACCTCTGGTCTCCTCCAACCTCTGGTCTCCTCCAACCTCTGCCTGTCCCAACCTCTGGTCTCCTCCAACCTCTGGTCTCCTCCAACCTCTGCCTCCCTGGTCTCCTCCAACCTCTGGTCTCCTCCAACCTCTGGTCTCCTCCAACCTCTGGTCTCCTCCAACCTCTGGTCTCCTCCAACCTCTGCCTGTCCCTCACCGTCCCTGGTCTCCTCCAACCTCTGGTCTCCTCCAACCTCTGCCTGTCCCTCACCGTCCCTGGTCTCCTCCAACCTCTGCCTGTCCCTCACCATCCCTGGTCTCCTCCAACCTCTGCCTGTCCCTCACCATCCCTGGTCTCCTCCAACCTCTGGTCTCCTCCAACCTCTGGTCTCCTCCAACCTCTGGTCTCCTCCAACCTCTGGTCTCCTCCAACCTCTGGTCTCCTCCAACCTCTGGTCTCCTCCAACCTCTGGTCTCCTCCAACCTCTGGTCTCCTCCAACCTCTGGTCTCCTCCCACCCTGGTCTCCTCCAACCTCTGCCTGTCCCTCACCATCCCTGGTCTCCTCCAACCTCTGCCTGTCCCTCACCGTCCCTGGTCTCCTCCAACCTCTGGTCTCCTCCAACCTCTGGTCTCCTCCAACCTCTGGTCTCCTCCAACCTCTGCCTGTCCCTCACCGTCCCTGGTCTCCTCCAACCTCTGGTCTCCTCCAACCTCTGGTCTCCTCCAACCTCTGCCTGTCCCCTCACCAACCTCTGGTCTCCTCCAACCTCTGCCTGTCCCTCACCTCTGGTCTCCTCCAACCTCTGGTCTCCTCCAACCTCTGGTCTCCTCCAACCTCTGCTCCTCCAACCTCCCTGGTCTCCTCACCGTCCCTGGTCTCCTCCAACCTCTGGTCTCCTCCAACCTCTGGTCTCCTCCAACCTCTGGTCTCCTCCAACCTCTGCCTGTCCCTCACATCCCTGGTCTCCTCCAACCTCTGCCTGTCCCTCACCATCCCTGGTCTCCTCCAACCTCTGGTCTCCTCCACCTCTGGTCTCCTCCAACCTCTGGTCTCCTCCAACCTCTGCCTGTCCCTCACCATCCCTGGTCTCCTCCAACCTCTGGTCTCCTCCAACCTCTGGTCTCCTCCAACCTCTGGTCTCCTCCAACCTCTGCCTGTCCCTCACCGTCCTGGTCTCCTCCAACCTCTGGTCTCCTCCAACCTCTGCCTGTCCCTCACCATCCTGGTCTCCTCCAACCTCTGGTCTCCTCCAACCTCTGGTCTCCTCCAACCTCTGCCTGTCCCTCACCGTCCCTGGTCTCCTCCAACCTCTGGTCTCCTCCAACCTCTGGTCTCCTCCAACCTCTGGTCCCTCCCTCTGGTCTCCTCCACCTCTGCCTGTCCCTCACCGTCCCTGGTCTCCTCCAACCTCTGCCTGTCCCTCCCATCCCTGGTCTCCTCCAACCTCTGGTCTCCTCCAACCTCTGGTCTCCTCCAACCTCTGCCTGTCCCTCACCATCTCTGGTCTCCTCCAACCTCTGGTCTCCTCCAACCTCTGGTCTCCTCCAACCTCTGGTCTCCTCCAACCTCTGCCTGTCCCTCACCATCCCTGGTCTCCTCCAACCTCTGGTCTCCTCCAACCTCTGCCTGTCCCTCCCTCCATCCTGGTCTCCTCCAACCTCTGCCTGTCCCTCACCCTGGTCTCCTCCAACCTCTGGTCTCCTCCAACCTCTGGTCTCCTCCAACCTCTGCCTGTCCCTCACCATCCCTGGTCTCCTCCAACCTCTGGTCTCCTCCAACCTCCTGGTCTCCTCCAACCTCTGGTCTCCTCCAACCTCTGCCTGTCTCCTCACCATCCTGGTCTCCTCCAACCTCTGCCTGTCTCCTCACCTCCCTGGTCTCCTCCAACCTCTGGTCTCCTCCAACCTCTGGTCTCCTCCAACCTCTGGTCTACTCCAACCTCTTGTCCCCTCCAACCTCTGCCTGTCCCTCACCATCCCTGGTCTCCTCCAACCTCTGGTCTCCTCCAACCTCTGGTCTCCTCCAACCTCTGCCTGTCCCTCACCAACCCTGGTCTCCTCCAACCTCTGGTCTCCTCCAACCTCTGCCTGTCCCTCACCGTCCCTGGTCTCCTCCAACCTCTGGTCTCCTCCAACCTCTGGTCTCCTCCAACCTCTGCCTGTCCCTCACCGTCCCTGGTCTCCTCCAACCTCTGGTCTCCTCCAACCTCTGGTCTCCTCCAACCTCTGGTCTCTTCCAACCTCTGCCTGTCCCTCACCATCCCTGGTCTCCTCCAACCTCTGCCTGTCCCTCACCGTCCCTGGTCTCCTCCAACCTCTGGTCTCCTCCAACCTCTGGTCTCCTCCAACCTCTGGTCTCCTCCAACCTCTGCCTGTCCCTCACCGTCCCTGGTCTCCTCCAACCTCTGGTCTCCTCCAACCTCTGGTCTCCTCCAACCTCTGCCTGTCCCTCACCGTCCCTGGTCTCCTCCAACCTCTGGTCTCCTCCAACCTCTGCCTGTCCCTCACCGTCCCTGGTCTCCTCCAACCTCTGGTCTCCTCCAACCTCTGGTCTCCTCCAACCTCTGGTCTCCTCCAACCTCTGCCTGTCTCCTCACCTCCCTGGTCTCCTCCAACCTGGTCTCCTCCAACCTCTGGTCTCCTCCAACCTCTGGTCTCCTCCAACCTCTGGTCTCCTCCAACCTCTGCCTGTCCCTCACCGTCCCTGGTCTCCTCCAACCTCTGGTCTCCTCCAACCTCTGCCTGTCCCTCACCGTCCCTGGTCTCCTCCAACCTCTGCCTGTCCCTCACCATCCCTGGTCTCCTCCAACCTCTGCCTGTCCCCTCACCATCACTGGTCTCCTCCAACCTCTGGTCTCCTCCAACCTCTGGTCTCCTCCAACCTCTGCCTGTCCCTCACCTCCCTGGTCTCCTCCAACCTCTGGTCTCCTCCAACCTCTGGTCTCCTCCAACCTCTGCCTGTCCCTCACCATCCCTGGTCTCCTCCAACCTCTGGTCTCCTCCAACCTCTGGTCTCCTCCAACCTCTGGTCTCCTCCAACCTCTGCCTGTCCCTCACCATCCCTGGTCTCCTCCAACCTCTGCCTGTCCCTCACCATCCCTGGTCTCCTCCAAACTCCTGGTCTCCTCCAACCTCTGGTATCCTCCAACCTCTGGTCTCCTCCAACCTCTGCCTGTCCCTCACCGTCCCTGGTCTCCTCCAACCTCTGGTCTCCTCCAACCTCTGGTCTCCTCCAACCTCCGCCTGTCCCTCACCATCCCTGGTCTCCTCCAACCTCTTGTCTCCTCCAACCTCTGGTCTCCTCCAACCTCTGGTCTCCTCCAACCCCTGGTCACCTCCAACCCCTGGTCTCCTCCAACCTCTGCTCTCCTCCAACCTCTTGTCTCCTCCACCCTCTGGTCTCCTCCAACCTCTGCCTGTCCCTCACCGTCCCTGGTCTCCTCGAACCTCTGCCTGTCCCCTCACCATCCTCTGCTGGTCTCCTCCAACCTCTGGTCTCCTCCAACCTCTGGTCTCCTCCAACCTCTGGTCTCCTCCAACCTCTGGTCTCCTCCAACCTCTGCCTCTCCTCACCATCCCTGGTCTCCTCCAACCTCTGGTCTCCTCCAACCTCTGGTCTCCTCCAACCTCTGGTCTCCTCCAACCTCTGCCTGTCCCTCACCATCCCTGGTCTCCTCCAACCTCTGGTCTCTCCAACCTCTGCCTGTCCCTCACCTCCCTGGTCTCCTCCAACCTCTGGTCTCCTCCAACCTCTGGTCCCTCCAACCTGGTCTCCTCCAACCTCTGCCTGTCCCTCACCATCCCTGGTCTCCTCCAACCTCTGGTCTCCTCCAACCTCTGGTCTCCTCCAACCTCTGGTCTCCTCCAACCTCTGCCTGTCCCTCACCGTCCCTGGTCTCCTCCAACCTCTGCCTGTCCCTCACCATCCCTGGTCTCCTCCAACCTCTGGTCTCCTCCAACCTCTGGTCTCCTCCAACCTCTGCCTGTCCCTCACCCCTGGTCTCCTCCAACCTCTGGTCTCCTCCAACCTCTGGTCTCCTCCAACCTCTGGTCTCCTCCAACCTCTGCCTGTCCCTCACCGTCCCTGGTCTCCTCCAACCTCTGGTCTCCTCCAACCTCTGCCTGTCCCTCACCATCCCTGGTCTCCTCCAACCTCTGGTCTCCTCCAACCTCTGGTCTCCTCCAACCTCTGGTCTCCTCCAACCTCTGCCTGTCCCTCACCATCCCTGGTCTCCTCCAACCTCTGGTCTCCTCCAACCTCTGGTCTCCTCCAACCTCTGCCTGTCCCTCACCATCCCTGGTCTCCTCCAACCTCTGCCTGTCCCTCACCTCCCTGGTCTCCTCCAACCTCTGGTCTCCTCCAACCTCTGGTCTCCTCCAACCTCTGGTCTCCTCCAACCTCCCTGGTCTCCTCCAACCTCTGGTCTCCTCCAACCTCTGCCTGTCCCTCACCTCCCTGGTCTCCTCCAACCTCTGGTCTCCTCCAACCTCTGGTCTCCTCCAACCTCTGGTCTCCTCCAACCTCTGCCTGTCCCTCACCGTCCCTGGTCTCCTCCAACCTCTGCCTGTCCCTCACCATCCCTGGTCTCCTCCAACCTCTGGTCTCCTCCAACCTCTGGTCTCCTCCAACCTCTGGTCTCCTCCAACCTCTGGTCTCCTCCAACCTCTGCCTGTCCCTCACCGTCCCTGGTCTCCTCCAACCTCTGGTCTCCTCCAACCTCTGGTCTCCTCCAACCTCTGGTCTCCTCCAACCTCTGGTCTCCTCCAACCTCTGCCTGTCCCTCACCATCCCTGGTCTCCTCCAACCTCTGGTCTCCTCCAACCTCTGGTCTCCTCCAACCTCTGGTCTCCTCCAACCTCTGCCTGTCCCTCACCGTCCCTGGTCTCCTCCAACCTCTGCCTGTCCCTCACCGTCCCTGGTCTCCTCCAACATCTGGTCTCCTCCAACCTCTGGTCTCCTCCAACCTCTGGTCTCCTCCAACCTCTGGTCCCCTCCAACCTCTGCCTGTCCCTCACCATCCCTGGTCTCCTCCAACCTCTGGTCTCCTCCAACCTCTGGTCTCCTCCAACCTCTGCCTGTCCCTCACCGTCCCTGGTCTCCTCCAGCCTCTGGTCCTCTGGTCTCCTCCAACCTCTGGTCTCCTCCAACCTCTGGTCTCCTCCAACCTCTGCCTGTCCCTCACCATCCCTGGTCTCCTCCAACCTCTGGTCTCCTCCAACCCCTGGTCTCCTCCAACCTCTGCCTGTCCCTCACCGTCCCTGGTCTCCTCCAACCTGGTCTCCTCCAACCTCTGGTCTCCTCCAACCTCTGGTCTCCTCCAACCTCTGCCTGTCCCTCACCATCCCTGGTCTCCTCCAACCTCTGGTCTCCTCCAACCTCCCTGGTCTCCTCCAACCTCTGGTCTCCTCCAACCTCTGGTCTCCTCCAACCTCTGGTCTCCTCCAACCTCTGGTCTCCTCCAACCTCTGCCTGTCCCTCACCGTCCCTGGTCTCCTCCAACCTCTGCCTGTCCCTCACCGTCCCTGGTCTCCTCCAACCTCTGGTCTCCTCCAACCTCTGCCTGTCCCTCACCGTCCCTGGTCTCCTCCAACCTCTGCCTGTCCCTCACCATCCCTGGTCTCCTCCAACCTCTGCCTGTCCCTCACCATCACTGGTCTCCTCCAACCTCTGGTCTCCTCCAACCTCTGGTCTCCTCCAACCTCTGCCTGTCCCTCACCGTCCCTGGTCTCCTCCAACCTCTGGTCTCCTCCAACCTCTGGTCTCCTCCAACCTCTGCCTGTCCCTCACCGTCCCTGGTCTCCTCCAACCTCTGGTCTCCTCCAACCTCTGGTCTCCTCCAACCTCTGGTCTCCTCCAACCTCTGCCTGTCCCTCACCATCCCTGGTCTCCTCCAACCTCTGCCTGTCCCTCACCGTCCCTGGTCTCCTCCAACCTCTGGTCTCCTCCAACCTCTGGTCTCCTCCAACCTCTGGTCTCCTCCAACCTCTGCCTGTCTCCTCACCTCTGCTGGTCTCCTCCAACCTCTGGTCTCCTCCAACCTCTGGTCTCCTCCAACCTCTGCCTGTCCCTCACCGTCCCTGGTCTCCTCCAACGTCTTGTCTCCTCCAACCTCTGCATGTCCCTCACCGTCCCTGGTCTCCTCCAACCTCTGGTCTCCTCCAACCTCTGGTCTCCTCCAACCTCTGGTCTCCTCCAACCTCTGGTCTCCTCCAACCTCTGGTCTCCTCCAACCTCTGGTCTCCTCCAACCCCTGGTCTCCTCCAACCTCTGCCTGTCCCTCACCATCCCTGGTCTCCTCCAACCTCTGCCTGTCTCTCACCGTCCCTGGTCTCCTCCAACCTCTGGTCTCCTCCAACCTCTGGTCTCCTCCAACCTCTGGTCTCCTCCAACCTCTGGTCTCCTCCAACCTCTGCCTGTCCCTCACCATCCCTGGTCTCCTCCAACCTCTGGTCTCCTCCAACCTCTGGTCTCCTCCAACCTCTGGTCTCCTCCAACCTCTGCCTGTCCCTCACCGTCCCTGGTCTCCTCCAACCTCTGGTCTCCTCCAACCTCTGCCTGTCCCTCACCATCCCTGGTCTCCTCCAACCTCTGGTCTCCTCCAACCTCTGGTCTCCTCCAACCTCTGGTCTCCTCCAACCTCTGCCTGTCCCTCACCGTCCCTGGTCTCCTCCAACCTCTGGTCTCCTCCAACCTCTGGTCTCCTCCAACCTCTGGTCTCCTCCAACCTCTGCCTGTCCCTCACCATCCCTGGTCTCCTCCAACCTCTTGTCTCCTCCAACCTCTGCCTGTCCCTCACCATCCCTGGTCTCCTCCAACCTCTGGTCTCCTCCAACCTCTGGTCTCCTCCAACCTCTGCCTGTCCCTCACCGTCCCTGGTCTCCTCCAACCTCTGGTCTCCTCCAACCTCTGGTCTCCTCCAACCTCTGGTCTCCTCCAACCTCTGCCTGTCCCTCACCGTCTGGTCTCCTCCAACCTCTGCTCCTCCAACCTCTGCCTGTCCCTCACCATCCCTGGTCTCCTCCAACCTCTGGTCTCCTCCAACCTCTGGTCTCCTCCAACCTCTGGTCTCCTCCAACCTCTGCCTGTCCCTCACCGTCCCTGGTCTCCTCCAACCTCTGGTCTCCTCCAACCTCTGGTCTCCTCCAACCTCTGCCTGTCCCTCACCGTCCCTGGTCTCCTCCAACCTCTGCCTGTCCCTCACCATCCCTGGTCTCCTCCAACCTCTGGTCTCCTCCAACCTCTGGTCTCCTCCAACCTCTGGTCTCCTCCAACCTCTGGTCTCCTCCAACCTCTGGTCTCCTCCAACCTCTGCCTGTCCCTCACCGTCCCTGGTCTCCTCCAACCTCTGGTCTCCTCCAACCTCTGGTCTCCTCCAACCTCTGGTCTCCTCCAACCTCTGCCTGTCCCTCACCGTCCCTGGTCTCCTCCAACCTCTGGTCTCCTCCAACCTCTCCTCTCCTCCAACCTCTGGTCTCCTCCAACCTCTGGTCTCCTCCAACCTCTGCCTGTCCCTCACCGTCCCTGGTCTCCTCCAACCTCTGGTCTCCTCCAACCTCTGGTCTCCTCCAACCTCTGGTCTCCTCCAACCTCTGGTCTCCTCCAACCTCTGCCTGTCCCTCACCGTCCCTGGTCTCCTCCAACCTCTGGTCTCCTCCAACCTCTGGTCTCCTCCAACCTCTGGTCTCCTCCAACCTCTGCCTGTCCCTCACCGTCCCTGGTCTCCTCCAACCTCTGCCTGTCCTCACCATCCTGGTCTCCTCCAACCTCTGGTCTCCTCCAACCTCTGGTCTCCTCCAACCTCTGGTCTCCTCCAACCTCTGGTCTCCTCCAACCTCTGCCTGTCCCTCACCGTCCCTGGTCTCCTCCAACCTCTGGTCTCCTCCAACCTCTGGTCTCCTCCAACCTCTGCCTGTCCCTCACCGTCCCTGGTCTCCTCCAACCTCTGGTCTCCTCCAACCTCTGGTCTCCTCCAACCTCCCTGGTCTCCTCCAACCTCTGCCTGTCCCTCACCATCCCTGGTCTCCTCCAACCTCTGGTCTCCTCCAACCTCTGGTCTCCTCCAACCTCTGCCTGTCCCTCACCGTCCCTGGTCTCCTCCAACCTCTGGTCTCCTCCAACCTCTGGTCTCCTCCAACCTCTGGTCTCCTCCAACCTCTGGTCTCCTCCAACCTCTGGTCTCCTCCAACCTCTGCCTGTCCCTCACCGTCCCTGGTCTCCTCCAACCTCTGGTCTCCTCCAACCTCTGGTCTCCTCCAACCTCTGGTCTCCTCCAACCTCTGGTCTCCTCCAACCTCTGCCTGTCCCTCACCGTCCCTGGTCTCCTCCAACCTCTGCCTGTCCCTCACCATCCCTGGTCTCCTCCAACCTCTGCCTGTCCCTCACCATCCTGGTCTCCTCCAACCTCTGGTCTCCTCCAACCTCTGGTCTCCTCCAACCTCTGCCTGTCCCTCACCGTCCCTGGTCTCCTCCAACCTCTGGTCTCCTCCAACCTCTGGTCTCCTCCAACCTCTGCCTGTCCCTCACCATCCCTGGTCTCCTCCAACCTCTGGTCTCCTCCAACCTCTGGTCTCCTCCAACCTCTGGTCTCCTCCAACCTCTGCCTGTCCCTCACCATCCCTGGTCTCCTCCAACCTCTGCCTGTCCCTCACCATCCCTGGTCTCCTCCAACCTCTGGTCTCCTCCAACCTCTGGTCTCCTCCAACCTCTGGTCTCCTGGTCTCCTCCCTCACCGTCCTGGTCTCCTCCAACCTCTGGTCTCCTCCAACCTCTGGTCTCCTCCAACCTCTGCCTGTCCCTCACCGTCCCTGGTCTCCTCCAACCTCTGGTCTCCTCCAACCTCTGGTCTCCTCCAACCTCTGGTCTCCTCCAACCTCTGGTCTCCTCCAACCTCTGCCTGTCTCCTCCACCTCCCTGGTCTCCTCCAACCTCTGGTCTCCTCCAACCTCTGCCTGTCCCTCACCGTCCCTGGTCTCCTCCAACCTCTGCCTGTCCCTCACCATCCCTGGTCTCCTCCAACCTCTGCCTGTCCCTCACCATCCCTGGTCTCCTCCAACCTCTGGTCTCCTCCAACCTCTGGTCTCCTCCAACCTCTGCCTGTCCCTCACCGTCCCTGGTCTCCTCCAACCTCTGGTCTCCTCCAACCTCTGGTCTCCTCCAACCTCTGCCTGTCCCTCACCGTCCCTGGTCTCCTCCAACCTCTGGTCTCCTCCAACCTCTGGTCTCCTCCAACCTCTGGTCTCCTCCAACCTCTGGTCTCCTCCCTGGTCTCCTCCAACCTCTGCCTGTCCCTCACCGTCCCTGGTCTCCTCCAACCTCTGGTCTCCTCCAACCTCTGGTCTCCTCCAACCTCTGGTCTCCTCCAACCTCTGCCTGTCCCTCACCGTCCCTGGTCTCCTCCAACCTCTGGTCTCCTCCAACCTCTGGTCTCCTCCAACCTCTGCCTGTCCCTCACCGTCCCTGGTCTCCTCCAACCTCTTGTCTCCTCCAACCTCTGCATGTCCCTCACCGTCCCTGGTCTCCTCCAACCTCTGGTCTCCTCCAACCTCTGGTCTCCTCCAACCTCTGGTCTCCTCCAACCTCTGCCTGTCCCTCACCGTCCCTGGTCTCCTCCAACCTCTGGTCTCCTCCAACCCCTGGTCTCCTCCAACCTCTGGTCTCCTCCAACCTCTGCCTGTCCCTCACCATCCCTGGTCTCCTCCAACCTCTGCCTGTCCCTCACCATCCCTGGTCTCCTCCAACCTCTGGTCTCCTCCAACCTCTGGTCTCCTCCAACCTCTGCCTGTCTCCTCACCACCTCTGGTCTCCTCCAACCTCTGCCTGTCCTCACCATCCCTGGTCTCCTCCAACTGGTCTCCTGGTCTGGTCTCCTCCAACCTCTGGTCTCCTCCAACCTCTGCCTGTCCCTCACCGTCCTGGTCTCCTCCAACCTCTGGTCTCCTCCAACCTCTGCCTGTCCCTCACCATCCCTGGTCTCCTCCAACCTCTGGTCTCCTCCAACCTCTGGTCTCCTCCAACCTCTGGTCTCCTCCAACCTCTGCCTGTCCCTCACCGTCCCTGGTCTCCTCCAACCTCTGGTCTCCTCCAACCTCTGGTCTCCTCCAACCTCTGGTCTCCTCCAACCTCTGCCTGTCCCTCACCGTCCCTGGTCTCCTCCAACCTCTGCCTGTCCCTCACCATCCCTGGTCTCCTCCAACCTCTGGTCTCCTCCAACCTCTGGTCTCCTCCAACCTCTGCCTGTCCCTCACCGTCCCTGGTCTCCTCCAACCTCTGGTCTCCTCCAACCTCTGGTCTCCTCCAACCTCTGCCTGTCCCTCACCGTCCCTGGTCTCCTCCAACCTCTGGTCTCCTCCAACCTCTGCCTGTCTCCTCACCTCCCTGGTCTCCTCCAACCTCTGGTCTCCTCCAACCTCTGGTCTCCTCCAACCTCTGTCTCCTCCAACCTCTGGTCTCCTCCAACCTCTGCCTGTCCCTCACCCCCTGGTCTCCTCCAACCTCTGGTCTCCTCCAACCTCTGGTCTCCTCCAACCTCTGCCTGTCCCTCACCGTCCCTGGTCTCCTCCAACCTCTGCCTGTCCCTCACCATCCCTGGTCTCCTCCAACCTCTGGTCTCCTCCAACCTCTGGTCTCCTCCAACCTCTGGTCTCCTCCAACCTCTGGTCTCCTCCAACCTCTGGTCTCCTCCAACCTCTGCCTGTCCCTCACCGTCCCTGGTCTCCTCCAACCTCTGGTCTCCTCCAACCTCTGGTCTCCTCCAACCTCTGGTCTCCTCCAACCTCTGCCTGTCCCTCACCGTCCCTGGTCTCCTCCAACCTCTGCCTGTCCCTCACCATCCCCGTGGTCTCCTCCAAACTATGGTCTCCTCCAACCTCTGGTCTCCTCCAACCTCTGGTCTCCTCCAACCTCTGGTCTCCTCCAACCTCTGCCTGTCCCTCACCGTCCCTGGTCTCCTCCAACCTCTGGTCTCCTCCAACCTCTGGTCTCCTCCAACCTCCAACCTCTGGTCTCCTCCAACCTCTGGTCTCCTCCAACCTCTGCCTGTCCCTCACCGTCCCTGGTCTCCTCCAACCTCTGGTCTCCTCCAACCTCTGGTCTCCTCCAACCTCTGGTCTCCTCCAACCTCTGCCTGTCCCTCACCGTCCCTGGTCTCCTCCAACCTCTGCCTGTCCCTCACCATCCCTGGTCTCCTCCAACCTCTGGTCTCCTCCAACCTCTGGTCTCCTCCAACCTCTGGTCTCCTCCAACCTCTGGTCTCCTCCAACCTCTGGTCTCCTCCAACCTCTGGTCTCCTCCAACCTCTGGTCTCCTCCAACCTCTGCCTGTCCCTCACCGTCCCTGGTCTCCTCCAACCTCTGGTCTCCTCCAACCTCTGGTCTCCTCCAACCTCCTGGTCTCCTCCAACCTCTGGTCTCCTCCAACCTCTGGTCTCCTCCAACCTCTGGTCTCCTCCAACCTCTGGTCTCCTCCAACCTCTGCCTGTCCCTCACCGTCCTGGTCTCCTCCAACCTCTGGTCTCCTCCAACCTCTGGTCTCCTCCAACCTCTGGTCTCCTCCAACCTCTGCCTGTCCCTCACCATCCCTGGTCTCCTCCAACCTCTGGTCTCCTCCAACCTCTGGTCTCCTCCAACCTCTGGTCTCCTCCAACCTCTGGTCTCCTCCAACCTCTGCCTGTCCCTCACCGTCCCTGGTCTCCTCCAACCTCTGGTCTCCTCCAACCTCTGGTCTCCTCCAACCTCTGCTGTCCCTCACCATCCCTGGTCTCCTCCAACCTCTGCCTGTCCCTCACCGTCCCTGGTCTCCTCCAACATCTGGTCTCCTCCAACCTCTGGTCTCCTCCAACCTCTGGTCTCCTCCAACCTCTGGTCTCCTCCAACCTCTGGTCTCCTCCAACCTCTGCCTGTCCCTCACCATCCCTGGTCTCCTCCAACCTCTGGTCTCCTCCAACCTCTGGTCTCCTCCAACCTCTGGTCTCCTCCAACCTCTGCCTGTCCCTCACCATCCCTGGTCTCCTCCAACCTCTGCCTGTCCCTCACCATCCCTGGTCTCCTCCAAACTCTGGTCTCCTCCAACCTCTGGTCTCCTCCAACCTCTGGTCTCCTCCAACCTCTGGTCTCCTCCAACCTCTGCCTGTCCCTCACCTCCCTGGTCTCCTCCAACCTCTGGTCTCCTCCAACCTCTGGTCTCCTCCAACCTCTGGTCTCCTCCAACCTCTGCCTGTCCCTCACCGTCCCTGGTCTCCTCCAACCTCTGGTCTCCTCCAACCTCTGGTCTCCTCCAACCTCCGGTCTCCTCCAACATCTGCCTGTCCCTCACCATCCCTGGTCTCCTCCAACCTCTGGTCTCCTCCAACCTCTGGTCTCCTCCAACCTCTGGTCTCTTCCAACCTCTGCCTGTCCCTCACCATCCCTGGTCTCCTCCAACCTCTGCCTGTCCCTCACCGTCCCTGGTCTCCTCCAACCTCTGGTCTCCTCCAACCCCTGGTCTCCTCCAACCTCTGGTCTCCTCCAACCTCTGGTCTCCTCCAACCTCTGGTCTCCTCCAACCTCTGCCTGTCCCTCACCGTCCCTGGTCTCCTCCAACCTCTGGTCTCCTCCAACCTCTGGTCTCCTCCAACCTCTGCCTGTCCCTCACCGTCCCTGGTCTCCTCCAACCTCTGCCTGTCCCTCACCGTCCCTGGTCTCCTCCAACCTCTGGTCTCCTCCAACCTCTGGTCTCCTCCAACCTCTGGTCTCCTCCAACCTCTGGTCTCCTCCAACCTCTGCCTGTCCCTCACCGTCCCTGGTCTCCTCCAACATCTGGTCTCCTCCAACCTCTGGTCTCCTCCAACCTCTGGTCTCCTCCAACCTCTGCCTGTCCCTCACCGTCCCTGGTCTCCTCCAACCTCTGCCTGTCCCTCACCATCCCTGGTCTCCTCCAACCTCTGGTCTCCTCCAACCTCTGGTCTCCTCCAACCTCTGCCTGTCCCTCACCATCCCTGGTCTCCTCCAACCTCTGTTCTCCTCCAACCTCTGGTCTCCTCCAACCTCTGGTCTCCTCCAACCTCTGCCTGTCCCTCACCGTCCCTGGTCTCCTCCAACCTCTGGTCTCCTCCAACCTCTGGTCTCCTCCAACCTCACCGTCCTGGTCTCCTCCAACTCCTCCAACCTCTGCCTGTCCCTCACCGTCCTGGTCTCCTCCAACCTCTGGTCTCTCCAACCTCTGCCTGTCCCTCACCGTACCTGGTCCTCCAACCTCTGGTCTCCTCCAACCTCTGGTCCCTCCAACCTCTGGTCTCCTCCAACCTTGTCTCCTCCAACCTCTGGTCTCCTCCAACCTCTGGTCTGGTCTCCTCCAACCTCTGCCAACCTCTGCCTGTCCCTCACCGTCCCTGGTCTCCCCAACCTCTGGTCTCCTCCAACCTCTGGTCTCCTCCAACCTCTGGTCTCCTCCAACCTGGTCTCCTCCAACCTCTGCCTGTCCCTCACCGTCCCTGGTCTCCTCCAACCTCTGGTCTCCTCCAACCTCTGGTCTCCTCCAACCTCTGGTCTCCTCCAACCTCTGGTCTCCTCCAACCTCTGGTCTCCTCCAACCTCTGGTCTCCTCCAACCTCTGGTCTCCTCCAACCTCTGGTCTCCTCCAACCTCTGGTCTCCTCCAACCTCTGGTCTCCTCCAACCTCTGCCTGTCCCTCACCGTCCCTGGTCTCCTCCAACCTCTGCCTGTCCCTCACCGTCCCTGGTCTCCTCCAACCTCTGGTCTCCTCCAACCTCTGCCTGTCCCTCACCATCCCTGGTCTCACATCCCCCTGGACCTTGTCACGGGTCTTTCCCTCGTCTGAAGGCAACGCCGCCATCCTGACCATGGAGGATCAGTTTTCCACCCACTTCATTCCTCTCCCCAAACTACCCTCTGCCAAAGAGGGCTCAGCTCATGGTGCAGCACGTCTTCCGGATCCATGGTCTAGCAGTGGACATGATCTCAGACCGGGGTCCTCAGTTCTCTCCCCGGTTCTGGAAGGCGTTCTGCACCCCCAGTGGGTTGTCGGCCAGCCTTTCCTCCGGGTTCCACCCCCAGTGGGTTGTCGGCCAGCCTTTCCTCCGGGTTCCACCCCCAGTGGGTTGTCGGCCAGCCTTTCCTCCGGGTTCCACCCCCAGTGGGTTGTCGGCCAGCCTTTCCTCCGGGTTCCACCCCCAGTGGGTTGTCGGCCAGCCTTTCCTCCGGGTTCCACCCCCAGTGGGTTGTCGGCCAGCCTTTCCTCCGGGTTCCACCCCCAGTGGGTTGTCGGCCAGCCTTTCCTCCGGGTTCCACCCCCAGTGGGTTGTCGGCCAGCCTTTCCTCCGGGTTCCACCCCCAGTGGGTTGTCGGCCAGCCTTTCCTCCGGGTTCCACCCCCAGTGGGTTGTCGGCCAGCCTTTCCTCCGGGTTCCACCCCCAGTGGGTTGTCGGCCAGCCTTTCCTCCGGGTTCCACCCCCAGTCCAACGGCCAGTCAGAGCGAGCCAACCAGGACCTAGAGACTACTCTGCACTGCCTGGTCTCCGCCAAACCCATCACCTGGAGCCAGCAGCTTGTGTGGGTTGAATACGCCCGCAACACCCTTCCCTGCTCTGCCACGGGCCTATCACCTTTTGAGTGTTCCCTGGGGTATCAGCCCCCGCTCTTCTCTGAGCAGGAGGAAGAGGTCGACGTACCTTCTACCCAGATGTTTGTCCGCCTCTGTCGTCGTGTCTGGAGGAGAGCCCGGTCAGCCCTCCTCAAGATCACCTCCAGGTATTGACGACAAGCGGATCGCCATCGGACCCCGGCTCCCCGGTATCGGCTAGGTCAGAAGGTATGGCTCGATCTTCCCCCCTGGGTGGAACCCTGCAGACCCCCCCAGTTTATCAACCCGTTTCCCATCTCCGAAGCCATTGTCCTCTGCTGTTCGTCTTCTGTTGCCCCATACCCTTCGTATACATCCTTTCGTGTGTTCAGAGTTCAACGTCTCAGAGCCCTTTGTTTCCTGTTACATTAGCTTCCATTGTGAAATATACTCTGACTCATAACCCCACTGCTGGGCTCTCCCCCACAACATCCCAACATGCACTTCTCCAGATTTGAGCCATTTTCTCTTGAGATTCTATGAAAATTCAACCGCCACTTGTATGTTTGCGGTTGTGATTCAGGTTGTTGTGGTTGTCGTGGGCGATGTGGTTGTTCTTTGTTGTTGTCGTGGGCGTGCCAGAGTGGGAGGAGCTAGCGGCACTGAGTGCTACCTGAATGTCCAGGTGGAGCTGATCCAACTTCCTCATCAGCTGACTCACAGAGTCACGCCACGGGGACTGGGACGGGGACTGGGACCGGGACGGGGACGGGGACTGGGACTGGGACTGGGACTGGGACTGGGACTGGGACTGGGACGGGGACTGGGACTGACACGGACACACAGGTTATAATGTGATGGGATTAGTCCCCCCCCCAAAAAAAAGATTTCCACTTGCATGGCACTCATTGCCCAAACAAACACAGGTGGGACCTACAAAATGTAAAAAGAGGAGGTTGGCAGAGGAGGCTGGCAGAGGAGGCTGGCTGAGAAGACTGGCAGAGAAGACTGGCAGAGAAGACTGACAGAGAAGACTGGCAGAGAAGACTGGCAGAGAAGACTGGCAGAGAAGACTGGCAGAGGAGGCTGGCAGAGGAGGCTGGCTGAGAAGACTGGCAGAGAAGACTGGCAGAGAAGACTGGCAGAGAAGACTGACAGAGAAGACTGGCAGAGAAGACTGGCAGAGAAGACTGGCAGAGAAGACTGGCAGAGAAGACTGGCAGAGAAGACTGGCAGAGAAGACTGACAGAGAAGACTGGCAGAGAAGACTGGCAGAGAAGACTGGCAGAGAAGACTGGCAGAGAAGACTGGCAGAGAAGACTGACAGAGAAGACTGGCAGAGAAGACTGGCAGAGAAGACTGGCAGAGAAGACTGGCAGAGAAGACTGGCAGAGAAGACTGACAGAGAAGACTGGCAGAGAAGACTGGCAGAGAAGACTGACAGAGAAGACTGGCAGAGAAGACTGGCAGAGAAGACTGGCAGAGAAGACTGGCAGAGAAGACTGACAGAGAAGACTGACAGAGAAGACTGACAGAGAAGACTGGCAGAGAAGACTGGCAGAGAAGACTGACAGAGAAGACTGACAGAGAAGACTGGCAGAGAAGACTGGCAGAGAAGACTGACAGAGAAGACTGACAGAGAAGACTGACAGAGAAGACTGGCAGAGAAGACTGGCAGAGAAGACTGGCAGAGGAGGCTGGCAGAGGAGGCTGGCTGAGAAGACTGGCAGAGAAGACTGGCAGAGAAGACTGACAGAGAAGACTGGCAGAGAAGACTGGCAGAGAAGACTGGCAGAGAAGACTGGCAGAGGAGGCTGGCAGAGGAGGCTGGCTGAGAAGACTGGCAGAGAAGACTGGCAGAGAAGACTGGCAGAGAAGACTGACAGAGAAGACTGGCAGAGAAGACTGGCAGAGAAGACTGAGAGAAGACTGGCAGAGAAGACTGGCAGAGAAGACTGGCAGAGAAGACTGGCAGAAAGACTGACAGAGAAGACTGACAGAGAAGACTGACAGAAGACTGGCAGAAAGACTGGCAGAGAAGACTGGCAGAAAGACTGGCAGAGAAGACTGACAGAGAAGACTGGCAGAGGATAGAAAGACTGACAGAGAAGACTGGCAGAGAAGACTGGCAGAGAAGACTGGCAGAGAAGACTGGCAGAGAAGACTGACAGAGAAGACTGACAGAGAAGACTGACAGAGAAGACTGACAGAGAAGACTGGCAGAGAAGACTGGCAGAGAAGACTGGCAGAGAAGACTGGCAGAGAAGACTGACAGAGAAGACTGGCAGAGAAGACTGGCAGAGAAGACTGACAGAGAAGACTGACAGAGAAGACTGGCAGAGAAGACTGGCAGAGAAGAAGCCGTACTGAAACTACAGTGGAAATAGACTGGTGTACACAGAGCCCTCTGTGGATAAACTACAGTGGAAACAGACTGGTGTACACAGAGCCCTCTGTGGATAAACTACAGTGGAAACAGACTGGTGTACACAGAGCCCTCTGTGGATAAACTACAGTGGAAACAGACTGATGTACACAGAGCCCTCTGTGGATAAACTACAGTGGAAACAGACTGGTGTACACAGAGCCCTCTGTGGATAAACTACAGTGGAAACAGACTGGTGTACACAGATTCCTCTGTGGATAAACTACAGTGGAAACAGACTGGTGTACACAGAGCCCTCTGTGGATAAACTACAGTGGAAACAGAATGGTGTACACAGATTCCTCTGTGGATAAACTGAGGTTGGAGGAGCACACATTAACATTTCACTAGCCATGAAAGAGCAGTACTGTGTGTGTGTGTGTGTGTGTGTGTGTGTGTGTGTGTGTGTGTGTGTGTGTGTGTGTGTGTGTGTGTGTGTGTGTGTGTGTGTGTGTGTGTGTGTGTGTGTGTGTGTGTGTGTGTGTGTGTGCTTGAATGTGTTTGTTGCCATTCATAGCCAATGAAATTCCCCCACCCTCCCTCTCGCTCCCCCACCCTCCCTCTCGCTCCCCCACCCTCCCTCTCGCTCCCCCACCCTCCCTCTCGCTCCCCCTTAGCAGGTTATAAATAGCTTCCAGGCTAGGATACACAGCCAGTTCACTGTGTCTCTGTAGGAATCTGGAGATCTGGGGTTGGAAGCTCACAGGAAATGGCCCAAACCATACATTTTTTTTTCACCTTTATTTAACCAGGTAGGCTAGTTGAGAACAAGTTCTCATTTGCAACTGCGACCTGGCCAAGATAAAGCATAGCAGTGTGAACAGACAACACAGAGTTACACATGGAGTAAACAATTAACAAGTCAATAACACAGTAGAAAAAATTAATTAATCATTACAATTTTGCAGATTAACAATGGAGTGATAAATGATCAGATGGTCATGTACAGGTAGAGATATTGGTGTGCAATTCCACATAGTAAGGAGGGAGGTAGAGGGGATGGAGGTAGAGGGGATGGAGGTAGAGGGGATGGAGGTAGAGGGGGTGGAGGTAGAGGGGTGGAGGTAGAGGGGATGGAGGGAGAGGGGATGGAGGTAGAGGGATGGAGGTAGAGGGGTGGAGGTAGAGGATGGAGGTAGAGGGGATGGAGGGAGGGGATGGAGGTAGAGGGGATGGAGGTAGAGGGGTGGAGGTAGAGATGGAGGTAGAGGGGATGGAGGTAGAGAGGGGTGGAGGTAGAGGGGATGGAGGTAGAGGGGGTGGAGGAGAGGGGGTGGAGGTAGAGGGGGTGGAGGTAGAGGGGATGGGGGTAGAGGGGATGGAGGTAGAGGGGATGGAGGTGGAGGGGGTGGAGGTAGAAGGGATGGAGGTAGAGGGGTGGAGGTAGAGGGGATGGAGGTATAGGGATGGAGGTAGAGGGGGTGGAGGTAGAGGGGATGGAGGTAGAGGATGGAGGTAGAGGGGATGGAGGTATAGGGGATGGAGGTAGAGAGGATGGAGGTTGAGGGATGGAGGTATAGGGGATGGAGGTAGAGGATGGAGGTAGAGGGGATGGAGGTAGAGGGGATGGAGGTAGAGGGGATGGAGGTAAAGGGATGGAGGTAGAGGGGATGGAGGTAGAGGGGATGGAGGTAAAGGGATGGAGGTAGAGGATGGATGTAGAGGGGGTGGAGGTAGAGGGGGTGGAGGTAGAGGATGGAGGTAGAGGATGGAGGTAAGGGGATGGAGGTAGAGGGATGGAGGTAGAGGGATGGAGGTAGAGGGGGTGGAGGTAGAGCGGGTGGAGGTAGAGGGGATGGAGGTATAGGGGATGGAGGTAGAGGGGATGGAGGTAGAGGATGGAGGTAGAGGGGTGGAGGTAGAGGATGGAGGTAGAGGGATGGAGGGAGGGATGGAGGTAGAGGGGATGGAGGTAGAGGGGGTGGAGGGTAGAGGGATGAGGTAGAGGGGATGGAGGTAGAGGGGATGAGGTAGAGGGGATGGAGGTAGAGGGGATGGAGGTAGAGGGGGAGGAGGTAGAGGGGATGGAGGTAGAGGGGATGGAGGGAGGGGATGGAGGTAGAGGGATGGAGGTAGAGGATGGAGGTAGAGGGGGTGGAGGTAGAGGGGTGGAGGTAGAGGGGATGGAGAGGGGATGGAGGTAGAGGGGATGGAGGTAGAGGGGTGGAGGTAGAGGGATGGAGGTAGAGGGGATGGAGGTAGAGGATGGAGGGAGAGGGGGTGGAGGTAGAGGGGTGGAGGTAGAGGGGATGGGGTAGAGGGGATGGAGGTAGAGGGGTGGAGGTAGAGGGATGGAGGTAGAGGGGATGGAGGTAGAAGGGATGGAGGTAGAGGGATGGAGGTAGAGGGGATGGAGGTAGAGGGATGGAGGTAGAGGGGTGGAGGTAGAGGGATGGAGGTAGAGGGGATGGAGGTAGAGGGGATAGAGGTAGAGGGATGGAGGTAGAGGGATGGAGGTAGAGGGATGGAGGTAGAGGGGATGGAGGTAGAGGGGATGGAGGTAGATGGGATGGAGGTATAGGATGGAGGTAGAGATGGAGGTAGAGGGATGGAGGTAGAAGGGATGGAGGTAGAGGATGGAGGTAGAGGGGATGGAGGTAGAGGATGGAGGGAGGGGATGGAGGTAGAGGGATGGAGGTAGAGGGGATGGAGGTAGAGGGATGGAGGTGGAGGGGTGGAGGTAGAGGGGGTGGAGGGAGGGGATGGAGGTAGAGGGATGGAGGTAGAGGGGATGGAGGGAGGGGATGGAGGTAGAGGGGATGGAGGTAGAGATGGAGGTGGAGGTGGAGGTAGAGGGGTGGAGGTAGAGGGGATGGAGGGAGGGGATGGAGGTAGAGGGGATGGAGGTGGAGGATGGAGGTAGAGGGGGTGGAGGTAGAGGGGATGGAGGTAGAGGGGATGGAGGTAGGGGATGGAGGTATAGGGGATGGAGGTAGAGAGGATGGAGGTTGAGGATGGAGGTATAGGGGATGGAGGTAGAGGGGATGGAGGTAGAGGGGATGGAGGTAGAGGGGATGGAGGTAGAGGGATGGAGGTAGAGGGATGGAGGTAGAGGGGATGGAGGTAAAGGGGATGGAGGTAGAGGGGATGGATGTAGAGGGTGGAGGTAGAGGGGTGGAGGTAGAGGGATGGAGGTAGAGGGGATGGAGGTAGAGGGGATGGAGGTAGAGGGGTGGAGGTAGAGCGGGTGGAGGTAGAGGGGATGGAGGTATAGGGATGGAGGTAGAGGGGATGGAGGTAGAGGGATGGAGGTAGAGGGGTGGAGGTAGAGGGGATGGAGGTAGAGGATGGAGGGAGGGATGGAGGTAGAGGATGGAGGTAGAGGGGTGGAGGTAGAGGGGATGAGGTAGAGGGGATGGAGGTAGAGGGGATGAGGTAGAGGGGATGGAGGTAGAGGATGGAGGTAGAGGGGAGGAGGTAGAGGGGATGGAGGTAGAGGGGATGGAGGTAGAGGGGATGGAGGTAGAAGGGATGGAGGTAGAGGGGTGGAGGTAGAGGGGATGGAGGTAGAGGGATGGAGGTAGAGGGATGGAGGTAGAGGGGGTGGAGGTAGAGGGATGGAGGTAGAGGGGTGGAGGGAGAGGGGGTGGAGGTAGAGGGGTGGAGGTAGAGGGATGGGGTAGAGGGGATGGAGGTAGAGGGGTGGAGGTAGAGGGATGGAGGTAGAGGGGATGGAGGTAGAAGGGATGGAGGTAGAGGGGATGGAGGTAGAGGGGATGGAGGTAGAGATGGAGGTAGAGGGGGTGGAGGTAGGGGGATGGAGGTAGAGGGATGGAGGTAGAGGGGATGGAGGTAGAGGGATGGAGGTAGAGGGGATAGAGGTAGAGGGGATGGAGGTAGAGGGAGTGGAGGTAGAGGGGATGGAGGTAGAGGGGATGGAGGTAGAGGGGATGGAGGTAGATGGGATGGAGGTATAGGGGATGGAGGTAGAGGGGATGGAGGTATAGGGATGGAGGTAGAGAGGATGGAGGTTGAGGGATGGAGGTATAGGGGATGGAGGTAGAGGGGATGGAGGTAGAGGGATGGAGGTAGAGGGGATGGAGGTAGAGGGGATGGAGGTAGAGATGGAGGTAGAGGGGATGGAGGTAAAGGGGATGGAGGTAGAGGGATGGATGTAGAGGGGTGGAGGTAGAGGGGTGGAGGTAGAGGGGATGGAGGTAGAGATGGAGGTAGAGGGATGGAGGTAGAGGGGGTGGAGGTAGAGCGGGTGGAGGTAGAGGGGATGGAGGTATAGGGGATGGAGGTAGAGGGGATGGAGGTAGAGGGGATGGAGGTAGAGGGGGTGGAGGTAGAGGGGATGGAGGTAGAGGGGATGGAGGGAGGGATGGAGGTAGAGGGGATGGAGGTAGAGGGGTGGAGGTAGAGGGGATGAGGTAGAGGGGATGGAGGTAGAGGGATGAGGTAGAGGGGATGGAGGTAGAGGGGATGGAGGTAGAGGGAGGAGGTAGAGGGGATGGAGGTAGAGGGGATGGAGGTAGAGGGGATGGAGGTAGAAGGGATGGAGGTAGAGGGGTGGAGGTAGAGATGGAGGTAGAGGATGGAGGTAGAGGGGATGGAGGTAGAGGGGGGGAGGAGGTAGAGGGGATGGAGGTAGAGGGGTGGAGGGAGAGGGGTGGAGGTAGAGGGGGTGGAGGTAGAGATGGGGGTAGAGGGATGGAGGTAGAGGGGTGGAGGTAGAGATGGAGGTAGAGGGGATGGAGGTAGAAGGGATGGAGGTAGAGGGATGGAGGTAGAGGGGATGGAGGTAGAGGGATGGAGGTAGAGGGGGTGGAGGTAGAGGGGATGGAGGTAGAGGGGATGGAGGTAGAGGGATGGAGGTAGAGGGGATGGAGGTAGAGGGGATAGAGGTAGAGGGGATGGAGGTAGAGGGAGTGGAGGTAGAGGGGATGGAGGTAGAGGGATGGAGGTAGAGAGGGATGGAGGTAGATGGGATGGAGGTATAGGGGATGGAGGTAGAGGGGATGGAGGTAGAGGGGATGGAGGTAGAAGGGATGGAGGTAGAGGGATGGAGGTAGAGGGATGGAGGTAGAGGGGATGGAGGAGGGGATGGAGGTAGAGGGGATGGAGGTAGAGGGGATGGAGGTAGAGGGGATGGAGGTGGAGGGGTGGAGGTAGAGGGGGTGGAGGTAGAGGGGATGGAGGTAGAGGGGATGGAGGTAGACGGGATGGAGGGAGGGATGGAGGTAGAGGGGATGGAGGTAGAGGGGATGGAGGTGGAGGGGGTGGAGGTAGAGGGTGTGGAGGTAGAGGATGGAGGGAGGGGATGGAGGTAGAGGGGATGGAGGTGGAGGGGGATGGAGGTAGAGGGGGAGGTAGAGGGGATGGAGGTAGAGGGGATGGAGGTAGAGGGGATGGAGGTATAGGGGATGGAGGTAGAGATGATGGAGGTTGAGGGGGATGGAGGTATAGGGATGGAGGTAGAGGGATGGAGGTAGAGGGGATGGAGGTAGAGGGGATGGAGGTAGAGGGGATGGAGGTAGAGGGATGGAGGTAAAGGGATGGAGGTAGAGGGGATGGATGTAGAGGGGTGGAGGTAGAGGGGTGGAGGTAGAGATGGAGGTAGAGGGGATGGAGGTAGAGGGGATGGAGGTAGAGGGGGTGGAGGTAGAGCGGGTGGAGGTAGAGGGATGGAGGTAGAGGGGATGGAGGGAGGATGGAGGTAGAGGGGATGGAGGTAGAGGGGGTGGAGGTAGAGGGGATGAGGTAGAGGGGATGGAGGTAGAGGGGATGAGGTAGAGGGGATGGAGGTAGAGGGGATGGAGGTAGAGGGGAGGAGGTAGAGGGGGTGGAGGTAGAGGGGATGGAGGTAGAGGATGGAGGTAGAGGGGATGGAGGTAGAGGGGTGGAGGTAGAGGGGATGGAGGTAGAGGGGATGGAGGTAGAGGGGATGGAGGTAGAGGGGATGGAGGTAGAGGGGATGGAGGTAGAGGGGATGGAGGTAGAGGGGGTGGAGGTAGAGGGGATGGAGGTAGAGGGGATGGAGGTAGAGGGGATGGAGGTAGAGGGGATGGAGGTAGAGGGGATGGAGGTAGAGGGGATGGAGGTAGAGGGGGTGGAGGTAGAGGGGATGGAGGTAGAGGGGATGGAGGTAGAGGGGATGGAGGTAGATGGGATGGAGGTATAGGGGATGGAGGTAGAGGGGATGGAGGTAGAGGGGATGGAGGTAGAAGGGATGGAGGTAGGGGGATGGAGGTAGAGGGGATGGAGGTAGAAGGATGGAGGTAGAGGATGGAGGTAGAGGGGATGGAGGTAGAGGGGATGGAGGGAGGGGATGGAGGTAGAGGGGATGGAGGTGAGGGATGGAGGTAGAGGGGATGGAGGTGGAGGGGGTGGAGGTAGAGGGGTGGAGGTAGAGGGATGGAGGGAGGGGATGGAGGTAGAGGGATGGAGGTGGAGGGGGTGGAGGTAGAGGGATGGAGGTAGAGGGGGTGGAGGTAGAGGGATGGAGGTATAGGGGATGGAGGTAGAGGGGGTGGAGGTAGAGGATGGAGGTAGAGGGGATGGAGGTAGAGGGGATGGAGGTATAGGGGATGGAGGTAGAGAGGATGGAGGTTGAGGGGATGGAGGTATAGGGATGGAGGTAGAGGGGATGGAGGTAGAGGGGATGGAGGTAGAGGGGATGGAGGTAGAGGGGATGGAGGTAGAAGGGATGGAGGTAGGGGATGGAGGTAGAGGGGATGGAGGTAAAGGGATGGAGGTAGAGGGGATGGATGTAGAGGGGGTGGAGGTAGAGGGGGTGGAGGTAGAGGGGATGGAGGTAGAGGGGATGGAGGTAAAGGGGATGGAGGTAGAGGGGATGGAGGTAGAGGGGATGGAGGTAGAGGGGGTGGAGGTAGAGCGGGTGGAGGTAGAGGGGATGGAGGTATAGGGGATGGAGGTAGAGGGGATGGAGGTAGAGGGGATGGAGGTAGAGGGGGTGGAGGTAGAGGGGATGGAGGTAGAGGGGATGGAGGGAGGGATGGAGGTAGAGGGATGGAGGTAGAGGGGGTGGAGGTAGAGGGGATGAGGTAGAGGGGATGGAGGTAGAGGGGATGGAGGTAGAGGGATGGAGGTAGAGGGGATGGAGGTAGAGGGGAGGAGGTAGAGGGATGGAGGTAGAGGGGATGGAGGGAGGGGATGGAGGTAGAGGGGATGGAGGTAGAGGATGGAGGTAGAGGGGGTGGAGGTAGAGGGGGTGGAGGTAGAGGTGATGGAGGTATAGGGGATGAGGTAGAGGAGATGGAGGTAGAGGGGATGGAGATATAGGGCATGGAGGTTGAGGGGTGGAGGTAGAGGGGTGGAGGTAGAGGGATGGAGGTAGAGGGGATGGAGGTAAAGGGGATGGAGGTAGAGGGATGGATGTAGAGGGGTGGAGGTAGAGGGGTGGAGGTAGAGGGGGTGGAGGTAGAGGGGATGGAGGTAAAGGGGATGGAGGTAGAGGGATGGAGGTAGAGGGGATGGAGGTAGAGGGGGTGGAGGTAGAGCGGGTGGAGGTAGAGGGGATGGAGGTATAGGGGATGGAGGTAGAGGGATGGAGGTAGAGGGGATGGAGGTAGAGGGGTGGAGGTAGAGGGGATGGAGGTAGAGGGATGGAGGGAGGGATGGAGGTAGAGGGGATGGAGGTAGAGGGGGTGGAGGTAGAGGGATGAGGTAGAGGGATGGAGGTAGAGGGGATGAGGTAGAGGGGATGGAGGTAGAGGGGATGGAGGTAGAGGGGAGGAGGTAGAGGGGATGGAGGTAGAGGGGATGGAGGGAGGGGATGGAGGTAGAGGGGATGGAGGTAGAGGGGGTGGAGGTAGAGGGGGTGGAGGTAGAGGTGATGGAGGTATAGGGGATGAGGTAGAGGAGATGGAGGTAGAGGGGATGGAGATATAGGGCATGGAGGTTGAGGGGGTGGAGGTAGAGGGGGTGGAGGTAGAGGGGATGGAGGTAGAGGGGAGGAGGTAGAGAGACACCACAGACTGTCCTTCAGACACACCACAGACTGTCCATCAGACACACCACAGACACACCACAGACACACCACAGACTGTCCATCAGACACACCACAGACTGCCCATCAGACACACCACAGACACACCACAGACACACCACAGACTGCCCATCAGACACACCACAGACTGCCCATCAGACACACCACAGACTGCCCATCAGACACACCACAGACACACCACAGACTGCCCATCAGACACACCACAGACTGCCCATCAGACACACCACAGACTGCCCATCAGACACACCACAGACTGCCCATCAGACACACCACAGACACACCACAGACTGCCCATCAGACACACCACAGACACACCACAGACTGCCCATCAGACACACCACAGACTGCCCATCAGACACACCACAGACTGCCCATCAGACACACCACAGACTGCCCATCAGACACACCACAGACTGCCCATCAGACACACCACAGACACACCACAGACTGCCCATCAGACACACCACAGACTGCCCATCAGACACACCACAGACACACCACAGACTGCCCATCAGACACACCACAGACACACCACAGACTGCCCATCAGACACACCACAGACTGCCCATCAGACACACCACGGACTGCCCATCAGACACACCACAGACTGCCCATCAGAAACACCACAGACTGCCCATCAGAAACACCACAGACTGCCCATCAGACACACCACAGACTGCCCATCAGACACACCACAGACTGCCCATCAGACACACCACAGACACACCACAGACTGCCCTTCAGACACACCACAGACACACCACAGACTGTCCATCAGACACACCACAGACTGCCCATCAGAAACACCACAGACTGCCCATCAGACACACCACAGACAC
>NC_068431.1:4340805-4375805 GCF_023373465.1 Oncorhynchus keta
AACTGGAGAGAGGGCTGGAGAGGACTGGAGAGAGGGCTGGAGAGAGGACTGGAGAGAGGACTGGAGAGAGGACTGGAGAGAGGACTGGAGAGAAGGCTGGAAAGAGGACTGGAGAGAGGACTGGAGAGGACTGGAGAGAAGACTGGAGAGAGGGCTGGAGAGAGGACTGGAGAGAGGACTGGAGAGAGGACTAGAGAGAGGGGAGAAGAGAGGGGTAGAAAGAGGAGGGTAGAACGGGGGTCTCTTTAGGTCTCTATGCCTCATGTACTCTAACAGGATGCTGTTGGCCAGAGTCTCTGTTACTCCTTACTTAAACCTCACCCCCCCTCTGTTACTCCTTACTTAAACATCCCCCTCCTCTGTTACTCCTTACTTAACCCCCCCCACCACCACCTCTATTATGAGTAGCGTAGTCTTAAGTGCACTTTCGTTCATTTCCTCAATTGATACTGTATGACCAGAGAACATCCCTGGTCATCCCTACTGCCTCTGATCTGGAGAACTCACTAAACAGAGAACATCCCTGGTCATCCCTACTGCCTCTGATCTGGAGGACTCACTAAACAGAGAGCATCCCTGGTCATCCCTACTGCCTCTGATCTGGAGGACTCACTAAACAGAGAACATCCCTGGTCATCCCTACCGCCTCTGATCTGGATGACTCACTAAACAGAGAACATCCCTGGTCATCCCTACTGCCTCTGATCTGGAGGACTCACTAAACAGAGAACATCCCTGGTCATCCCTACTGCCTCTGATCTGGAGGACTCACTAAACAGAGAACATCCCTGGTCATCCCTACTGCCTCTGATCTGGAGGACTCACTAAACAGAGAACATCCCTGGTCATCCCTACTGCCTCTGATCTGGAGGACTCACTAAACAGAGAACATCCCTGGTCATCCCTACTGCCTCTGATCTGGCTGACTCACTAAACAGAGAACATCCCTGTTCATCCCTACTGCCTCTGATCTGATGGACTCACTAAACAGAGAACATCCCTGGTCATCCCTACTGCCTCTGATCTGATGGACTCACTAAACAGAGAACATCCCTGGTCATCCCTACTGCCTCTGATCTGGCGGACTCACTAAACAGAGAACATCCCTGGTCATCCCTACTGCCTCTGATCTGGAGGACTCACTAAACAGAGAACATCCCTGGTCATCCCTACTGCCTCTGATCTGATGGACTCACTAAACAGAGAACATCCCTGGTCATCCCTACTGCCTCTGATCTGGAGGACTCACTAAACAGAGAACATCCCTGGTCATCCCTACTGCCTCTGATCTGAAGGACTCACTAAACAGAGTACATCCCTGGTCATCCCTACTGCCTCTGATCTGGAGGACTCACTAAACAGAGAACATCCCTGGTCATCCCCACTGCCTCTGATCTGGAGGACTCACTAAACAGAGAACATCCCTGGTCATCCCTACTGCCTCTGATCTGGAGGACTCACTAAACAGAGAACATCCCTGGTCATCCCTACTGCCTCTGATCTGGAGGACTCACTAAACAGAGTACATCCCTGGTCATCCCTACTGCCTCTGATCTGGAGGACTCACTAAACAGAGAACATCCCTGGTCATCCCTACTGCCTCTGATCTGGAGGACTCACTAAACAGAGAACATCCCTGGTCATCCCTACTGCCTCTGATCTGGAGGACTCACTAAACAGAGAACATCCCTGGTCATCCCTACTGCCTCTGATCTGGAGGACTCACTAAACAGAGAACATCCCTGGTCATCCCTACTGTCTCTGATCTGGAGGACTCACTAAACAGAGAACATCCCTGATCATCCCTACTGCCTCTGATCTGGAGGACTCACTAAACATAACATGGCTTGGCTTTGGCTTTTGACTCTTAAGTATGTGTAAAACCAAATACTTTTAGACTTTTATTCAAGTAGTGTTTTACTGGGTGACTTACTTGTGTCCCACCCTGATCTGTGTCACCTGTCCTCGTTATTGTCTCCACCCCCTCCAGGTGTCGCTTGTTTTCCCCAGTGTATTTATCCCTGTGTTTCCTGTCTCTCTGTCCCAGTGTATTTATCTCTGTGTTTCCTGTCTCTCTGTACCAGTGTATTTATCCCTGTGTTTCCTGTCTCTGTGCCAGTGTATTTATCCCTGTGTTTCCTGTCTCTCTGTCCCAGTGTATTTATCTCTGTGTTTCCTGTCTCTCTGTACCAGTGTATTTATCCCTGTGTTTCCTGTCTCTCTGTCCCAGTGTATGTATCCCTGTGTTTCCTGTCTCTCTGTCCCAATGTATTTATCCCTGTGTTTCCTGTCTCTCTGTGCCAGTGTATTTATCCCTGTGTTTCCTGTCTCTCTGTACCAGTGTATTTATCCCTGTGTTTCCTGTCTCTCTGTCCCAATGTATTTATCCCTGTGTTTCCTGTCTCTCTGTCCCAGTGTATGTATCCCTGTGTTTCCTGTCTCTCTGTACCAGTGTATATATCCCTGTCTCTCTGTACCAGTGTATTTATCCCTGTGTTTCCTGTCTCCCTGTACCAGTGTATTTATCCCTGTGTTTCCTGTCTCTCTGTCCCAATGTATTTATCCCTGTGTTTCCTGTCTCTCTATACCAGTGTATTTATCCCTGTGTTTCCTGTCTCTCTATACCAGTGTATTTATCCCTGTGTTTCCTGTCTCTCTATACCAGTGTATTTATCCCTGTGTTTCCTGTCTCCCTGTACCAGTGTATTTATCCCTGTTGTATTTATCCCTGTGTTTCCTGTCTCTCTATACCAGTGTATTTATCCCTGTGTTTCCTGTCTCCCTGTACCAGTGTATTTATCCCTGTGTTTCCTGTCTCTCTGTCCCAATGTATTTATCCCTGTGTTTCCTGTCTCTCTGTACCAGTGTATTTATCCCTGTGTTTCCTGTCTCTCTGGGCCAGTGTATTTATCCCTGTGTTTTTCTGTCTCTCTGTACCAGTGTATTTATCCCTGTGTTTCCTGTCTCTCTGTACCAGTGTATTTATCCCTGTGTTTCCTGTCTCTCTATACCAGTGTATATATCCCTGTGTTTCTGTGCCAGTTCGTCTTGTATGTTTCCAAGTTAAAGAGGGGTTTTCCTGTTCTCCTGCTTTTTGCTTTTTCTAGTCCTCCTGGTTTTGACCGTTGCCTGTTTCTGGACTCTGTAGCTGCCTGCCTGACCAGTCTGCCTGCCACTCTGTACCTCCTGGACTCTGATCTGGTTTTGACCTTTGGCCTGTCCACGACCTCTTGCCTCCTCCTTTTGGATGAATAAACATTGTAAGACTCCAACCAGCTGCCTCCTGTGTCTGCATCTGGGTCTCGCCTTGAGTCAATTTCTATTAAGGTAACAAGGCACAAGTGATCTATACTTTTACTCAAGTATGAGAATTGGATACTTTATCCACCTACTTTATCCACCTCTTGCTTGTTTGTCATAACTTGTTGCCCCAGAAGAATAAATCAAATATTGCTCACCAGAAAGTCTTACATTGATAGAGTTAAATATATTACTAATGCATTAATTCTATCTTTTTTTTAAGGACCAGGGAGAAAACGCAATACTTCCAAAAAAGTGGAAAGATTGACCCTGTGCAAAATGTCCAAATGAGTTTGACTGGTTTTAAGGAAATTAAAATCTGAGAAAACAATCAGTTCGTCATAGGTGCGTATTTTATGTGGTTGAAATACTGTCTGCTTGCATCAACAGGGTCAAAGATGACACATTCGCATTTCCTCAAGAGATGCTGAAAGAAATCGTATTTCTCCAATCCTTGTTCCCAAGACAAAAATTGGCATTTTGTTGTATAAGTCTATTGCAAGAAACGCATAATTCTGCAGGAGTTAATATTACACTACATGTGAGAGGTTATAGGCAGACAGTCATTGTCCATATTTCAGTTACTATTCCATTTAATTAATATGAACTCAAAGAAGGAATATTCGGTTTATGGATACAGGGATACTGGTGAACGGGATGTCCAAGGTGCATGTAAACAGTTTATCCCCAAACAAGAACTTATAAAACGGAATATGAGCTGCGCGCGTGGTAAACGTGATCCCTGTGGCGTTGATTGGCTCGTTGCCCGGAGCTTTATGTTTATGACAGTTTGCGATGGAAAAAAAATAAAAATAAAAGTACTTTTATACCTGTTGAAGACCCTTTGGTTTAGAAACTTTAATCTAAATCTAAGCAACTTGTTTTTGTCAAACTCAGTCCAGAAATTACCTCGGGTCACCACCGGGTGGCAGCAGCGGCTGCATTTAATATTTTCAAAACGCGAACTAGGAAGTTTGTCCCTCATTGACTCTCTGTAGTTTTGGAGACATTTCACTCCGCGCCTTAAAAGAAAAAATATTTCGCGGGAATTAAAATCAGAAAAAAACACAACACGCAGCAACTCAAACAAAACAGTGCCTAGAGAACTGTGAAATAACATTAGATAAAAAAAATGAGTTTGTGGGTGGACAAATACAGACCTACTTCTCTGGGGAAACTGGACTACCACAAAGAACAAGCAAATCAGCTGAAAAACCTGGTAAGATTCAAAGTTGATCAACATGGCGGTGTCTGTTCAGGGACCCTAGTATCAGATACACGTGTCTTTAGTAGTTGTACCAGCTTGCTACATAACTATTACACTAGTTTTTGTCTTTGTCAGCTAAGTTAGTTAACATTAGGTAGGTTTCCAGTAGAGTTGTTGTGAACCAGATGCAGTAATATACAAGCCACGTAGTTAAACATGACTCTGTTCTGCAGTGAGGGTTATTAAGTACGTCTTTAACATTAGCTACACATTAAACGAAATTATCTCAAATTACAACATGTATCAGTGGAGCCATGACCCTGTAGTAGGGTAACTAAGTTACTGTACAGGCTGTGTATGAATCACTGCCGTGCTGGAACAAAAACCTGCACCGTGCAGAGAGTCTCCCAACACCGGGCCAGAAGGCGGGGCTTATAACCTCGGTTTCCGGTCGGTGTTTTATTTAAAAAAGTCGTTCAGTTTTCTCGGTGTAACAGTTTCGCATAATGGGACATTTCTCATCCCTGGATACGCTTTCCCGGAGTATCTCTCGCCAACTCCACGGTGTCTTTAATATACACCGGAAGCAAGTCCGAGCCTATAATGTCGCTGTAGGCAAACGGGTCACATCTGCTGGCTAGTTTTATTAGTGCGCATCGTAGCAAAACGTTTTTCTACAGTAAAGTAGAACAGACATTTCTTACTGGACAAGTCCAGGTCGTCCCTCCCTCCATGTCTGATGATTAATGAATAAGACCCCGTTTCACGTCCAGTGTGGCGACGTAGACAGTAGTAAGATAATCAGGTGGGGGCTGTTGATAATGGGATATGTAGATACACTTCCTTACAGGGCTGACAGTTTCACACACGTGTAAATTGGATATTTGTTGATTCCAAGGTCCTACTTCCTCTGAAAGTCGGGTCTGAGCCAGAGGTCAGCCATGACAGAGGTCAGCCATGACAGAGGTCAGCCATGACAGAGGTCAGGCATGACAGAGGTCAGGCATGACAGAGGTCAGGGATCAGACATTGTTGATTGCTACGCTGCATAGATTAGGCTCAAGGGCAAATCAATAGTTTTTTCACCAAGTCGGCTCGGGGATTTGAACCAGCGCCCTTTAGGCTACTGGCCCGACACTCCTACCCGCTAGGTTACTGGCCCGACACTCCTAACCGCTAGGCTATTGGCCCAACGCTCCTGACCACTAGGCTATTGGCCCAACGCTCCTGACCACTAGGCTACTGACCGCTAGGCTACTGGCCACTAGGCTATTGGCCCAACGCTCCTGACCACTAGGCTACTGGCCGCTAGGCTACTGGCCCAACCGCTCCTGACCACTAGGCTACTGGTCCAACCGCTCCTGACCGCTAGGCTACTGGCCACTAGGCTATTGGCCCAACGCTCCTGACCACTAGGCTACTGGCCGCTAGGCTACTGGCCCAACCGCTCCTGACCGCTAGGCTACTGGTCCAACCGCTCCTGACCGCTAGGCTACTGGTCCAACCGCTCCTGACCACTAGGCTACTGGTCCAACCGCTCCTGACCACTAGGCTACTGGTCCAACCGCTCCTGACCTCTAGGCTACTGGCCCAACGCTCCTGACCGCTAGGCTACTGGCCCAACCGCTCCTGACCGCTAGGCTACTGGTCCAACCGCTCCTGACCACTAGGCTACTGGTCGCAACCGCTCCTGACCACTAGGCTACTGACCGCTAGGCTATTGGCCCAACCGCTCCTGACCGCTAGGTTACTGGTCAAACCGCTCCTGACCACAAGGCTACTGACCGCTAGACTATTGGCCCAACGCTCCTGACCACAAGGCTACTGACCGCTAGGCTCCTGACCGCTAGACTATTGGCCCAACGCTCCTGACCGCTAGGCTACTGGTCCAACCGCTCCTGACCGCTAGGCTACTGGTCAAACCGCTCCTGACCACAAGGCTACTGACCGCTAGGCTACTGGTCCAACCGCTCCTGACCGCTAGGCTACTGGTCCAACCGCTCCTGACCGCTAGGCTACTGGTCCAACCGCTCCTGACCGCTAGGCTACTGGCCCAACGCTCCTGACCGCTAGGCTACTGGCCGCCAGGCTACTCGCCCAACGCTCCTGACCGCTAGGCTACTGACCGCTAGGCTACTGACCGCTAGGCTACTGACCGCTAGGCTACTGGCCGCCAGGCTACTCGCCCAACGCTCCTGACCGCTAGGCTAGGCTGACCGCTAGGCTGCTGACCCGCCAGGCTAGGCTACCGCTGGCTACGCTAGGCTACTGGCTAGGCTACAGGCTACCGCTCGCCGCTAGGCTAACGCTCCTAACCGCTAGGCTGCCAACATCTGTTGGTGTACTGGGCTGTCTTCTATAACGTGTGTGTGTGTGTGTGTGTGTGTGTGTGTGTGTGTGTGTGTTCTCCAGGTCCAGTGTGGGGACTTCCCTCATCTGTTGGTGTACGGGCTGTCTTCTATAACGTGTGTGTGTGTGTGTGCGTGTGTGTGTGTGTTCTTCAGGTCCAGTGTGGGGACTTCCCTCATCTGTTGGTGTATGGGCCGTCTGGAGCAGGGAAGAAGACTCGTATCATGTGTCTGCTGAGAGAACTGTACGGAGCCGGAGTGGAGAAACTACACATAGAACACCAGACCATCACGGTGAGGAGAGGGTTACACACACACGGTGAGGAGAGGGTTACACACACACACACACTCCCCATCACGGTGAGGAGAGGGTTACACACACACGGTGAGGAGAGGGTTACACACACACACACACACCCCCACGGTGAGGAGAGGGTTACACACACACGGTGAGGAGAGGGTCTCACACACACACACACACACACACACACACACACACACACGGTGAGGAGAAGGTCACACACACACGGTGAGGAGAAGGTCACACACACACGGTGAGGAGAAGGTCACACACACACGGTGAGGAGAAGGTCACACACACGTGAGAGGAGAAGGTCACACACACACACAGGAGAGGGTCTCACACACACGGTGAGGAGAGGGTCTACACACACGGTGAGGAGAGGGTCTCACACACACAGGAGAGGGTTACACACACACGGTGAGGAGAGGGTCACACACACACACTAGGGTTGGGTGACGTCAGCCTTTGTCCTGTCGTGATAATGTACCATAAGACATGGTGATATATGATATCTTCCCCTATTGGCCAGCCCCCCAAAAGAAAATAAACTCCACCTGAACAACCTGGACTCAGGAGTAGACGTAACATAGTACATGTAAATCCAAGGACACTCCATTTAGTATGATCTGTTACATGGTATTCAGTTGTGGATGTCCATCTAGTTCGTATAATATGTTACGAATTTGTATGAGACCTCACTTTGTGCACGGGGGCGTTCTGTCATGCTGAAACAGGGAAGGGCCTGGCCCGAACTATTGTCACAAAGTTGGAAACACAGAATCATCTAGAATAGCACTGTACCGTTAAGATTTCCCTTCACTGGAACTAAGGGGCCTGAACCATGAAAAACAGCCCCAGAACATTATTCCCCCTCATCAACATTCACAGTTGGCACTATGCATTGGGGCAGGTAGCGTTCTCCTGGCATCTGCCGAACCCAGATTCATCTGTCGGACTGCCAGATGGTGAAGCGTGATTCATCACTCCAGAGAACGTGTTTCCACTGCTCCAGAGTCCCAATGGCGGTGAGCTTTACACCACTCCAGACGACGCTTGGCACTTCGCATATCAGACAATTCTTTACGCGCTTCAGCACCTGGCGGTCCCGTTCCGTGAGCTTGTGTGGACTACCACTTTGCGGCTGAGCCGTTGTTGCTCCTAGATGTTTCCACGTCACAATAACAGCACTTACAGTTGACCAGGGGGCAGCTCTAGCAGGACAGAAATTTGACAAACTGACTTGTTGGAAAGGTGGCATCCTATGACGGTTGAAAGTCACTGAGCTCTTCAGTAAGGCTATTCTACTGTCTGTTTTTGTCTATGGAGATTGCATGGCTGTGTGCTCGATTTGATACACCTGTCAGCAACGTACTTTTGGCCATGTAGTGTATGTTACAAATTACAATTTGTTGTGGCTAATGTTAGCTAAGCTAGGGGTTATGTTTAGGAGTTAGATTGAAGGTTTAAGTTTTGGGGAAGGTTTCGCAAGTAGCTAAAAAGTAGCATGTAGTTGCCAATTAGCTAAAGTTGTCCTTGATGAGATTGGAACATACAACCTTCTGGTTGCTAGACGGTCGCGCTAAATGCCCACCTATCTACCCCGAACGACCTCCCACCCTCCTTTCGTTTTTTTTTTTTGCCAAAACGAACCTTCTGTTTAACGTGACCATAGTAAACAACATACAAATGGGTGTCCCTGATTTACGTCTACTATGTTACGTCTAGCCTGAGACCAGCCTGGCTAAAATGACAACTATATTAGCCGGAATGATATGAACCGGAAAATGACCAACCCTGCCATTGCCATCGACATTTTCAGTGATTTTTGCTACACAACGTTCCTGTAGATTGTTCTAGAAACATTATTTGGTCGACAGTTAAATGTGATTCTTGCTATGAAAATATCTGCCGGTCCCTGTTTGGCTGTCGGCTGCTGGCCTCCATGTTAGATACTGACCAGTCCCTGGTCTCCATGTTAGATACTGACCAGTCCCTGGTCTCCATGTTAGATACTGACCAGTCCCTGGTCTCCATGTTAGATACTGACCAGTCCCTGGTCTCCATGATAGATACTGACCAGTCCCTGGTCTCCATGTTAGATACTGACCAGTCCCTGGTCTCCATGTTAGAATCTGACCAGTCCCTGGCCTCCATGTTAGATACTGACCAGTCCCTGGTCTCCATGTTAGATACTGACCAGTCCCTGGTCTCCATGTTAGATTCTGACCAGTCCCTGGTCTCCATGTTAGATACTGACCAGTCCCTGGTCTCCATGTTAGAATCTGACCAGTCCCTGGTCTCCATGTTAGATACTGACCAGTCCCTGGTCTCCATGTTAGATACTGACCAGTCCCTGGTCTCCATGTTAGATACTGACCAGTCCCTGGTCTCCATGTTAGATACTGACCAGTCCCTGGTCTCCATGTTAGATACTGACCAGTCCCTGGTCTCCATGTTAGATACTGACCAGTCCCTGGTCTCCATGTTAGATACTGACCAGTCCCTGGTCTCCATGTTAGATACTGACCAGTCCCTGGTCTCCATGTTAGATACTGACCAGTCCCTGGTCTCCATGTTAGATACTGACCAGTCCCTGGTCTCCATGTTAGATACTGACCAGTCCCTGGTCTCCATGTTAGATACTGACCAGTCCCTGGTCTCCATGTTAGATACTGACCAGTCCCTGGTCTCCATGTTAGATACTGACCAGTCCCTGGTCTCCATGTTAGATACTGACCAGTCCCTGGTCTCCATGTTAGATACTGACCCGTCCCTGGTCTCCATGTTAGATACTGACCAGTCCCTGGTCTCCATGTTAGATACTGACCAGTCCCTGGTCTCCATGTTAGATACTGACCAGTCCCTGGTCTCCATGTTAGATACAGACCGGTCCCTGGTCTCCATGTTAGATACTGACCGGTCCCTGGTCTCCATGTTAGATACTGACCGGTCCCTGGTCTCCATGTTAGATACTGACCGGTCCCTGGTCTCCATGTTAGATACTGACCAGTCCCTGGTCTCCATGTTAGATACTGACCAGTCCCTGGTCTCCATGTTAGATACATGCTAACGTAATATCGCCCAACCCTAACACACCACACACACACACACACACACACACACAGAGCCGAGGTGGAGAAACTACGCAGAGAAGACCATCACAGAGACATACACACCTCAATACTTCCATCTGATTCACGATCTAATTCATTCTACGTCTGTTTCCTGTTCTCTGTGCAGGCTCCCTCTAAGAAGAAGATTGAGATCAACACCATAGCCAGTAACTACCACCTGGAGGTCAACCCAAGGTAAACAGGAAGCAGTATTGGTACACTTCAACACCATAGCCAGGAACTCAACGATCTAAGTTGGAGAGATTTTCCTCATCTGAGTGTTGCTGCTAACAGTGACCGTTTTTTAGGAACTGTGTGTGGTCCATTTGACCATATACTGTAGATCTGTGTTCTCGGTGACCATATGGTGGTCATATTGAACATCTCTCATTTTAACAGTGATGCTGGTAACAGTGACCGGGTGGTTATCCAGGAACTGATCAAGACTATGGCCCAGTCTCAGCAGATCCAGACCAGCACCCAGAGGGAGTTCAAAGGTCAGACACACACATGCTGCGTACTGCTCTGTTAGGATTCTCACATTCTGACACCATTTTAATAAAACAACCCCTCTCTGTCTGTCTGTCTCTCTCTGTGTCTGTCTGTCTCTCTCTGTGTCTGTCTGTCTGTCTCTGTGTCTGTCTGTCTCTCTCTGTGTCTGTCTGTCTCTCTCGGTGTCTGTCTGTCTCTCTCTGTGTCTGTCTGTCTCTCTCGGTGTCTGTCTGTCTCTCTCGGTGTCTGTCTGTCTCTCTCGGTGTCTGTCTGTCTCTCTCGGTGTCTGTCTGTCTCTCTCGGTGTCTGTCTGTCTCTCTCGGTGTCTGTCTGTCTCTCTCGGTGTCTGTCTGTCTCTCTCTGTGTCTGTCTGTCTCTCTCTGTGTCTGTCTGTCTCTCTCGGTGTCTGTCTGTCTCTCTCGGTGTCTGTCTGTCTCTCTCGGTGTCTGTCTGTCTCTCTCGGTGTCTGTCTGTCTCTCTCGGTGTCTCTGTCTCTCTCTCACTGTCTCTGTGTCTGTCTCTCTCGGTGTCTGTCTCTCTCTCTCTCTCTCTGTCTCTCTCTCACTGTCTCTGTGGCTGTCTCTCTCACTGTCTCTTTGTCTGTCTCTCACTGTCTCTGTCTCTCTCAGTTGTCCTGTTGACAGAGGTGGACCGCCTCACTAAGGATGCCCAGCATGCATTGCGTCGTACCATGGAGAAGTACATGTCCACCTGCCGCCTTATCCTCTGCTGTAGCTCCACCTCCAAAGTCATTGGACCAATCAGGAGCAGGTGTCTGGCCGTCAGGGTGCCCCTGCCCAGTACAGAGGAGGTAGGGGGATGGAGGGAGTGGGGGTGGAATGGAAGGAGGGAGAGGTAGGGGGTGGAGAGGAAGGATGGAGAGTTAGGGGGAGGGAGGGAGGGAGGATGGAGAGTTAGGGGGATGGAGAGGGATGGAGAGGTGGAGGGAGGATGGAGAGGTAGGGGGATGAGAGGAGGGGGATGGAGAGGGAGGGAGGATGGAGAGTTAGGGGGATGGAGAGTTAGGGGGATGGAGAGGGATGAGAGGTAGGGGGATGAGAGGTAGGGAGGATGGAGAGGGAGGGGGATGGAGAGGGAGGGGGATGAGAGGGAGGGGGATGAGAGGGAGGGGGATGGAGAGGTAGGGGGATGGAGAGGTAGGGGGATGGAGGGGGGATGGAGAGGTAGGGAGGATGGATGGAGAGGGAGGGGGATGGAGAGGGAGGGGGATGGAGAGGGGGATGGAGAGGTAGGAGGATGGAGAGGGAGGGGGATGGAGAGGTAGGGAGGATGGAGAGGGAGGGGGATGGAGAGGTAGGGAGGATGGAGAGGGAGGGGGATGGAGAGGTAGGGAGGATAGAGGTAGGGAGGATGGAGAGGTAGGGGGATGGAGGGGGATGGAGAGGTAGGGAGGATGGAGAGGGAGGGGGATGGAGAGGTAGGGAGGATGGAGAGGGGGGGATGGAGAGGTAGGGAGGATGTAGAGGGAGGGGTAGGGAGGATGGAGAGGTAGGGGGATGGAGAGGTAGGGGGATGGAGAGGGAGGTGGATGGAGAGGTAGGGGGATGGAGAGGTAGGGGAGAGGGAGGTGGATGGAGAGGGAGGGGGATGGTAGGGAGGATGGAGAGGTAGGGGATGGAGAGGGAGGGGGATGGAGAGGGAGTGGGGGATGGAGAGGTAGGGGGATGGAGAGGTAGGGAGGATGGAGAGGTAGGGGGATAGGGAGGATGGAGAGGTAGGGAGGATGGAGAGGTAGGGAGGATGGAGAGGTAGGGGGATGGGAGGAGGGGAGGGTGGAGAGGTAGGGGGATGGGAGGAGGGGAGGATGGAGAGGGAGGGAGGATGGAGAGGGAGGGAGGATGGAGAGGGAGGGGGGATGGAGAGGTAGGGAGGATGGAGAGGTAGGGAGGATGGAGAGGTAGGGGGATGGAGAGGGAGGGGGATGGAGAGGGAGGGGGATGGAGAGGTAGGGGGATGGAGAGGTAGGGGGTGGAGAGGTAGGGAGGATGGAGAGGTAGGGGGGATAGGGAGGATGTAGAGGGAGGGGGATGGAGAGGTAGGGGGTGGAGAGGTAGGGGGGATGGAGAGGTAGGGGGATGGGAGGAGGGGAGGGTGGAGAGGTAGGGGGATGGGAGGAGGGGAGGATGGAGAGGGAGGGGGATGGAGAGGGAGGGGGGATGGAGAGGTAGGGAGGATGGAGAGGTAGGGGGTGGAGAGGGAGGGGGATGGAGAGGAGGGGAGGATGGAGAGGGAGGGAGGAGGGGAGGAGGGAGGGGATGGAGAGGTAGGGAGGATGGAGAGGGAGGGGGATGGAGAGGTAGGGGGATGGAGAGGTAGGGGGATGGAGGGGGATGTGAGGGAGGGAGGATGGAGAGGTAGGGGGATGGAGGGGGATGGAGGGAGGGAGGATGGAGAGGTAGGGGGTGGAGAGGTAGGGAGGATGGAGAGGGAGGGGGATGGAGAGGTAGGGGGATGGGAGGAGGGGAGGATGGAGAGGGAGGGGGATGGAGAGGGAGGGGGATGGAGAGGTAGGGGGATGGGAGGAGGGAGATGGAGAGGGAGGGGGGATGGGAGAAGGGGAGGATGGAGAGGTAGGGAGGATGGAGAGGGAGGGGGATGGAGAGGGAGGGGATGGGAGGAGGGGAGGATGGAGAGGGAGGGGGTGGAGAGGGAGGGGGATGGAGAGGAGGGGAGGATGGAGAGGGAGGGAGGAGGGGAGGATGGAGAGGGAGGGGATGGAGAGGGAGGGAGGATGGAGAGGTAGGGAGGATGGAGAGGTAGGGGGATGGAGGGGGATGTGAGGGAGGGAGGATGGAGAGGTAGGGGGATGGAGAGGTAGGGAGGATGGAGAGGGAGGGGGGATGGAGAGGGAGGGGGATGGAGAGGTAGGGGGATGGGAGGAGGGGAGATGGAGAGGGAGGGGGGATGGGAGAAGGGGAGGATGGAGAGGTAGGGAGGATGGGGAGGATGGAGAGGTAGGGAGGATGGGGAGGGGGGGGGGGACATTATTTCAACTACATTAAATTCTCTCAAATGTGAATCTTTGAATTCTCACCTTCTGTCATCTCTCTCTTTCTCTCAGGTGTGTAATGTTCTGTCCACAGTGTGTAGGAAGGAGGGTCTGCTTCTCCCCCCTGAGTTGGCCAAACAGATATCAGAGAAGTCTGGACGCAACCTCCGCAAAGCACTGCTGATGTGTGAGGCCTGCAGAGTGCAACAGTAAGTCTGTCGCTGTGTGTGACGCTGTGTGTGACGCTGTGTGTGTCGCTGTGTGTGTCGCTGTGTGTGTCGCTGTGTGTGTCGCTGTGTGTGTCGCTGTGTGTGTCTCTGTGTGTGTCTCTGTGTGTGGTGCTCCAACAGTAAGTCTGTCGCTGTGTGTGTCGCTGTGTGTGTCGCTGTGTGTGTCTCTGTGTGTGTCTCTGTGTGTGTCTCTGTGTGTGGTGCTCCAACAGTAAGTCTGTCTCTGTGTGTGTCGCTGTGTGTGTCGCTGTGTGTGTCTCTGTGTGTGTCTCTGTGTGTGGTGCTCCAACAGTAAGTCTGTCTCTGTGTGTGTCGCTGTGTGTGTCGCTGTGTGTGTCGCTGTGTGTGTCTCTGTGTGTGTCTCTGTGTGTGGTGCTCCAACAGTAAGTCTGTCTCTGTGTGTGACGCTACATTTTCTGAACGGGCATAGCGATCACCTCATCATAACCTTTGACCCCTGTTCTCCAGGTACCCGTTCTCAGCAGACCAGGACATCCCAGAGACCGACTGGGAGGTTTACCTGAGAGAGACGGCCAACGCCATCGTCAGTCAGCAGAGTCCTCAGAGGTGAGGATGGAGGAGGACTGGAATTAAAACCATTGAACAAACGTCCCTTATTTAAAATGGTTTCTGTACCAAAAGGTTTTTCTCTGACTCCCCACCTCCCTCCTCTCTCCCCCCTCTCTCCCCCCTCTCTCCTCTACCTCTCTCCCCCCTCTCTCCCCTCCCTCCTCTCCCAGGTTGTTAGAGGTGAGGGGGAGACTGTATGAGTTGCTGACTCACTGCATTCCTCCTGAGATCATCATGAAGGTACGCCTCACAAATACTGAGCACCAACTATGGGGGTGGTGTGTTAAGGTACTGTGTCTGTGTGTAGGGCCTGGTGACAGTTGCTAGGTAACTGTGGGGTGTGTTAAGGTACTGTGTCTGTGTGTAGGGCCTGGTGACAGTTGCTAGGTAACTGTGGGGTGTTAAGGTACTGTGTCTGTGTGTAGGGCCTGGTGACAGCGTTGCTAGGTAACTGTGTTATTAAGGTACTGTGTCTGTGTGTAGGGCCTGGTAACAGTTGCTAGGTAACTGTGGGGTGTTAAGGTACTGTGTCTGTGTGTAGGGCCTGGTGACGGAGTTGCTAGGTAACTGTGTGTTATTAAGGTACTGTGTCTGTGTGTAGGGCCTGGTGACAGAGTTGCTAGGTAACTGTGTGTTATTAAGGTACTGTGTCTGTGTAGGGCCTGGTAACAGCTGCTAGGTAACTGTGTTGTGTGTTAAGGTACTGTGTCTGTGTGTAGGGCCTGGTAACAGAGTTGCTAGGTAACTGTGTCTGTGTGTAGGGCCTGGTAACAGAGTTGCTAGGTAACTGTGTCTGTGTGTAGGGCCTGGTAACAGAGTTGCTAGGTAACTGTGTCTGTGTGTAGGGCCTGGTAACAGCTGCTAGGTAACTGTGTTGTGTGTTAAGGTACTGTGTCTGTGTATAGGGCCTGGTAACAGTTGCTAGGTAACTGTGGGGTGTTAAGGTACTGTGTCTGTGTGTAGGGCCTGGTAACAGAGTTGCTAGGTAACTGTGGGATGTTAAGGTACTGTGTCTGTGTGTAGGGCCTGGTGACAGAGTTGCTAGGTAACTGTGTGTTATTAAGGTACTGTGTCTGTGTAGGGCCTGGTAACAGCTGCTAGGTAACTGTGTTGTGTGTTAAGGTACTGTGTCTGTGTATAGGGCCTGGTGACAGAGTTGCTAGGTAACTGTGTGTTATTAAGGTACTGTGTCTGTGTATAGGGCCTGGTGACAGAGTTGCTAGGGTAACTGTGTGTTATTAAGGTACTGTGTCTGTGTATAGGGCCTGGTGACAGAGTTGCTAGGTAACTGTGTGTTATTAAGGTACTGTGTCTGTGTGTAGGGCCTGGTGACAGAGTTGCTAGGTAACTGTGTGTTATTAAGGTACTGTGTCTGTGTAGGGCCTGGTAACAGCTGCTAGGTAACTGTGTTGTGTGTTAAGGTACTGTGTCTGTGTATAGGCCTGGTAACAGAGTTGCTAGGTAACTGTGGTGTGTTAAGGTACTGTGTCTGTGTGTAGGGCCTGGTGACAGAGTTGCTAGGTAACTGTGGGGTGTTAAGGTACTGTGTCTGTGTGTAGGGCCTGGTGACAGAGTTGCTAGGTAACTGTGTGGTGTGTTAAGGTACTGTGTCTGTGTGTAGGGCCTGGTGACAGAGTTGCTAGGTAACTGTGTGGTGTGTTATTAAGGTACTGTGTCTGTGTGTAGGGCCTGGTGACAGAGTTGCTAGGTAACTGTGTGGTGTGTTAAGGTACTGTGTCTGTGTGTAGGGCCTGGTGACAGAGTTGCTAGGTAACTGTGTCTGTGTGTAGGGCCTGGTAACAGAGTTGCTAGGTAACTGTGTGTTATTAAGGTAATGTCTGTGTGTAGGGCCTGGTGACAGAGTTGCTAGGTAACTGTGACGGCCAGCTGAAGGCAGAGGTGACTCACATGGCAGCCCACTACGAACACCGACTGCAGCAGGGCAATAAGGTCATCTACCATCTAGAGGCCTTCACCGCCAGGTTCATGGCCATCTACAAGAAGTTCATGGAGGACGGACTGGACGCCATGATGTTCTGATCTCGCTCTTCTTCTCGCTCTATCGCTCTCTTTCTCCTCATCTCTCTCCTTCTCGCTCTCTTTCTCCTCATCTCTCTCCTTCTCGCTCTCGTTCTCCTCCTCGCTCTCCTTCTCGCTCTCTTTCTCCTCCTCGCTCTCTTTCTCCTCATCTCTCTCCTTCTCGCTCTCTTTCTCCTCCTCGCTCTCTTTCTCCTCATCTCTCTCCTTCTCGCTCTATCGCTCTCTTTCTCCTCATCTCTCTCCTTCTCGCTCTATCGCTCTCTTTCTCCTCATCTCTCTCCTTCTCGCTCTATCGCTCTCTTTCTCCTCATCTCTCTCCTTCTCGCTCTCTTTCTCTTCTTCTCGCTCTCTTTCTCTCCTTCTCGCTCTCTTTCTCTCCTTCTCGCTCTCTTTCTCCTCATCTCTCTCCTTCTCGCTCTCGCTCTCTCCTCCTCGCTCTCTTTCTCCTTCTCGCTCTCTTTCTCTCCTTCTCGCTCTCTTTTCTCCTCATCTCTCCTTCTTCGCTCTTCTTCTCACTCTATTGCTCTCTTTCTCTCAATCACTCTCCTCTCTCCTCCTCGCTCTCCTCACTCTAAATCTCTCTTTCCTGTCTCCATGACGTTCTGATCTAACTCGACTTGCTCTTTCTCCCCTCTTCATCATCCTTCCTCTTCAGCACCCTTCTGGATGCCTTGATGTTGTGATCTAATACCCTCTCCCTCTGCGTACCCTCCCATACCTTGTAATATGAGGGGTTCAGAGGCCCAGTCTTTGGTTGATATCAATAATTGATTAATTTGGATAGTGAAATCTCCGCTATGTACTGTCTTATTGAACCTCTGCTGTAAAATAAAGTTGACTTTCTTTCGAATGTCTTAAAGTGAACTGTCGATTGATTGGTGGTGGGCTGGTAGATCCCTCCTCCTTCCATTGGCTCAGCACTCAATGTTTTATTTGATTCTTTTTGACTTAGCCAGTTGTGTGAATAACCCAACATGTTGGGGTGACCCAAACATGGGTTAATTTAGCCATCAGTTGGGTTGACCCAAACATGGGTTAATTTAGCCATCAGTTGGGTTGACCCAGTAGCTGGGTCTTTTTTTTCTTTCATTTTCAGTAAGTGTGGCCTATTAAGGGTGTAGCTGTCATTCAGTTATTTTTGGCCAAATGGTCAACTTTCTGGTCAACTTTTATGGTGGCAATAATGCCCCTTATTTGCTAGTACACTTTGGAAGTATTAGAATTAGGCCCAGCAAATAGTGTGGTGAACTTGATCCAATGTCTTCGGAGGTGATGGCAGAATGTTCAACTTTTGCCGTCTGATAGAAAAGGTTTCTGTAAAACAGACCGTTTGGATATTAAAAGGACCTCATCTGTTTTCCGTTGGCTTTTTCTCGAAACGTAATATTGGCCTATGTTGAAACGTAATATTGGCCTATGTTGAAACGTAATATTGGCCTATGTTGAAACGTAATATTGGCCTATGTTGAAACGTAATATTGGTCTATGTTGAAACGTAATATTGGCCTATGTTGAAACGTAATATTGGCCTGTGTTGAAACGTAATATTGGCCTGTGTTGAAACGTAATATTGGCCTGTGTTGAAACGTAATATTGGCCTATGTTGAAACGTAATATAGGCCTATGTTGAAACGTAATATAGGCCTATGTTGAAACGTAATATTGGCCTGTGTTGAAACGTAATATTGGCCTATGTTGAAACGTAATATAGGCCTATGTTGAAACGTAATATAGGCCTATGTTGAAACGTAATATTGGCCTGTGTTGAAACGTAATATTGGCCTATGTTGAACTACACACAAATTCTCAAACCTTGTCCAGACGCAGAGGAAGCCACTGGCTACTTGTCTGCTTAGCAGTGCGACAATATATAAAGTCGACATTTACATTGAAATTGAGAATAAACGCTTAGGTATATTTCAATAAAGTAGAGGCTTTGGTTAACTGCGTGTCTCTCTCTGGCTCTCTGTTGCTGTGCCACGGTTTGAAATGCCTGCAGTTAGATGACCTGGTGAAACTAGACTTTAGGATTTCCTTGTTACTAATGCTAATTGTGTGTGTCGGTTTTGGAATAAAATCATTTTTGTTGACAGTGTGCTGCTGGTCTCCATCTCCCAGCAGTTCCATCTATGCATGCTTCAAAATATGTACAAACTGGGTAAGCGTTCCAGAAGTGCCCCTCCCAGGCTGCATTTCACATACTTGACTTTAGAATCGTGCTCCAATTTGGTCATTGGTCCTTCCGGTAGCGTCCGTTTTGAGAAACACTGATTGTGTCACTTTTTTCAGGTTCAGTTCATTTATTTCGAATACTAAAATCGATCATAGGAGTTTTTATTTTATGTTGTAGACATGAGATTACATTTCAAAACACTGTATTTGTTTATTATTATAATTTAGGAATTATTACACGATTGTTTATCCACCATATGATCACAATAACCTTTTTTTTGTAGACATTTATGGTGCATTTTGTAAATTCACTCTGGCTATCTACTCCGATGTCAGTGCACCCTATTTTTTTTTGTTAGTAGAATATTATACAGAAGATCTATGAATAATTGTTGTGGGAGTACTGTTAATATTAATTTGATGACTGAGAATTCATCTATACTGTGTCCCTTCATTGCATTTTGGCAATAAATGAACGATCCATCGGAGACAGAGGGCTCTGGTCAAAAGTAGTGAATCTTAGGGCCGGGATGATACCGGTATCGCGATATGTTGTCCATGGCAACAAACAAAAAATGTAAACATGAAGCAATCCGAACAATTTGTTCCGTTTTAAAAACCTCCCGTTTGTTAAATAAATAAATGTGCCTCTTGGATCACATGCTTGTTTAAAACAGGGCTGTTTTATGTAACAGTATAGACGTTACGTCCGTCCCCTCGCCCCGACCTGGGCGCGAACCAGGGACGCTCTGCACACAGACAACAGTCACCCTCGATGCGTCGTCACCCACAAAAGCCGCGGCCCGTGCAAGTGACGTCCCCGATTGAAACGCCACTAGCGCTAACTAGCTAGGCCTTTTCACATCGGCTACAATTTAGTTAAATCTGCTTCGTGTTTCGTTTCCTTGCCAAGATACTAATGAGTATTGCGATATCGTCCCAGCCCTAAAAGCACAATATTTAGGGAATAGGGAGCCATTTGGGATAAATGCTTTGCCTACTTCACAACAGGCCCTGCGGTAGTAAAGGTATTGGTCAAAGGGGACTAAAGAGTTATTGGTCAAAGGGGACTAAAGAGTTATTGGTCAAAGGGGACTAAAGAGTTATTGGTCAAAGGGGACTAAGAGTTATTGGTCAAAGGGGACTAAGAGTTATTGGTCAAAGGGGCCTAAAGAGTTATTGGTCAAAGGGGCCTAAAGAGTTATTGGTCAAAGGGGACTAAGAGTTATTGGTCAAAGGGGCCTAAAGAGTTATTGGTCAAAGGGGACTAAAGAGTTATTGGTCAAAGGGGACTAAGAGTTATTGGTCAAAGGGGACTAAGAGTTATTGGTCAAAGGGGACTAAGAGTTATTGGTCAAAGGGGACTAAGAGTTATTGGTCAAAGGGGACTAAAGAGTTATTGGTCAAAGGGGACTAAAGAGTTATTGGTCAAAGGGGACTAAGAGTTATTGGTCAAAGGGGACTAAAGAGTTATTGGTCAAAGGGGACTAAGAGTTATTGGTCAAAGGGGACTAAGAGTTATTGGTCAAAGGGGACTAAGAGTTATTGGTCAAAGGGGACTAAGAGTTATTGGTCAAAGGGGACTAAGAGTTATTGGTCAAAGGGGACTAAGAGTTATTGGTCAAAGGGGACTAAGAGTTATTGGTCAAAGGGGACTAAGAGTTATTGGTCAAAGGGGACTAAGAGTTATTGGTCAAAGGGGACTAAGAGTTATTGGTCAAAGGGGACTAAGAGTTATTGGTCAAAGGGGACTAAGAGTTATTGGTCAAAGGGGACTAAGAGTTATTGGTCAAAGGGGACTAAAGAGTTATTGGTCAAAGGGGACTAAGAGTTATTGGTCAAAGGGGACTAAGAGTTATTGGTCAAAGGGGACTAAAGAGTTATTGGTCAAAGGGGACTAAGAGTTATTGGTCAAAGGGGACTAAGAGTTATTGGTCAAAGGGGACTAAGAGTTATTGGTCAAAGGGGACTAAAGAGTTATTGGTCAAAGGGGACTAAGAGTTATTGGTCAAAGGGGACTAAGAGTTATTGGTCAAAGGGAGACTTGCTTTCACTCGATAGTTGTTTTGTTTTTTAGACATCAAGGTTATCTGGTACAGTGTGACGTATTATAAACACACAGATTCAATTAATTTAAAGAGTGTAGGAAAAATAATCTACACGAGATAATTCGTTATGATACCACGTCAAACAAGTTCATTTAAAAAAATAAATAAAAAGACAATTGTTTTTTAAAGAACAATACTTTATCTTCAGACTGAAATACATGAAACAAACGCTGCTGGTTGAGTTTCATAAAAAAAGACGTGGAAATAAACGAACATACAGTTCTATGAACACAAAGACACACCACATCAACTAAATCAACTACATTCATCAACTTCATTCGCTGCACAGTGTCGTAAACCGTCTAAAGGGCTCCAGTTATGTGGCCCCACATGGGTACAATAAGCTCACGACTTTGTTTTACAGATCTCGAGGAACTGGATAGGTGTCAGAGATCTAGTGCTGACATGGTGGATAATTCTGACATATTGCTTCTACCTTTTCCCGATTCCTTCAGATCAGCAGACATTGAAGGGTTAAAGGTCAAGTGACTCGAACCCGGAGGACTACCTATAACACACGCTTCAGAAATACACTTAATTTTCATCACCACCATCACCACGTGATCCCAAATGGCACCCTATTCCCAATATAGTGCACTACTTTAGATGAGAGCCCTATGGCACCCTATTCCCTATATAGTACACTACTTTAGACCAGAGCCGTATGGAACCCTATTCCCTATATAGTACACTACTTTAGATCAGAGCCCTATGGCACCTATTCCCTATTATCGTGCACTACTTTTGGACCAGGGCCCTATATTTTAGAGAATATGGTGCCATTTGTACCTCGGCCCCTGTGTCTCTTGGCAGCGTAGTATATAATCAGCCCAAGGGTGACCAGGACCGCGGACCCCACCAGAGACAGGAATCCCACCACAGGTCTCTTGGTCAGGACCAGACACCCCGAGCAGGGTAGAGGCTGACTGGGGCACTGCGGGGCCGAGGTAAGGGTCCCCTGGAGAGGGAAGCCGTTGTGCGGATAATGTTCTGATACTGGGACAGAGATGTTTTGAGGATTTCCTCATCTTGGACATGACCGTACAAGCCGAAGCCTGGGTCTCTCTGGTCGTTCAGGGAGTAGGCGAAGTAACCCTTCAGATTCACTCCGTCTAGGATGTAGGCTGGGCGGGGAAGGAGAAGAAGGAGAAGTAAAGGTTTATTACAATTGTAAGACCTGAAACTGTGATCGACATGTTCTCTTATGGTTATGAAGTCCAGAAAACAAAGCGAAAGGATCAAAAACGGTTTGCCGCCGTAACTAGGGCTTATCATGCCTGGGGAGAAAAGGGTCTCAACTCCATATTGCTAGTTCAACACATAAGAAAGTCATTGGTCATCTACAAAACATACAGAATGCTTCAGCACGGGTACTGACCAAGCCAGAAGGAGAACACACATTACACTGGTTTTAAGGTCTCTGAATGCCTGTGAGTTTTAGAATTCATTTTGAAGAATATTCTATTCTATTGGTTTTAGAATCAATCCACGATGGTGCACCTCAATACATGGTTCAGGACATGCTTTAAGTTATGTACCCAGGAAGCCCCTCAGGTCCTCTGGCCTTTTAACTATCCTAAAGCCCAGGACCGAGAGGCATGGAGAGACAACCTTTAGTTACTATGCCCCCAGCCTGGGACCAAGAGGCATGGAGAGACAGCCTTTTAACTATCCTAAAGCCCAGGACCAAGAGGCATGGAGAGACAACCTTTAGTTACTATGCCCCAGTCTGGGACCAAGAGGGATGGAGAGACAGCCTTTTTTAACTATCCTAAAGCCCAGGACCAAGAGGCATGGAGAGACAGCCTTTTAACTATCCTAGACAAACTTTAGTTATTATACCCCCAGTCTGGGACCAAGAGGCATGGAGAGACAACCTGTAGTTACTATACCCCCAGTCTGGGACCAAGAGGCATGGAGAGACAACCTTTAGTTATTATGACCCCAGCCTCTGGAATAACCTGTCAGAGAACCTGAGGGGCTGAAACTGTGGACATATTTTAAAACATACATTTTTAGCGTTGCTTTTCCTCAGGGTGCTTTTTAGTTGTTCAGTTTGTCATTTGTTTTTTCTTGTATCTAATGTTTAGTGTGTAGTAAATATCTCAGTGTTTGAAGGTTCTCTACTGTCATCGACTGGAATAGAATAATATGGAGAATGAGGCAGATGTAGCACATGTAACACGAAAACAAGTGTGAGTTCGTGTGTGTTCAGTCAGCCGGTCGTCGTCCTCTAGGGTCAGTAAGCTGTACGTCTCTCTAATAATTAAACTCAAAGTACCAAAAATAACATTCTCGAAATGGAGGCACACAAAGTGAAATGAAAGGCAGACAAACTTTTGGTAACATTTGACTTAAATACGTCCGACTGTACAGTCGTGGCCAAACGTTTTGAGAATGACACAAATATAAATTTTCACAAAGTCTGCTGCCTCAGTTTGTATGATGGCAATTTGCATATACTCCAGAATGTTATGAAGAGTGATCAGATTAATTGCAAAGTCCCTCTTTAACCATGCAAATGAACTGAATCCACAAAAAAAAATTCCCCTGCACTTCAGCCCTGCTACAAAAGGACCAGCTGACATCATTATCAGTGATTCTCTCGTTAACACGGGTGTGTTACGGAGGCTGGAGATCACTCTGTCATGCTGACTGAGTGCGAATAACAGACTGGAAGCTTTAAAGGGAGGTGGTGCTTGGAATCATTGTTCTTCCTCTGTCAACCATGGTTACCTGCAAGGAAACACGTGCCGTCATCATCGCTTTGCACAAAAAGTGCACGGATATTGCTGACAGTAAGATTGCACCTAAATCAACCATTTATCGGATCATCAAGAACTTCAAGGAGAGCGGTTCAATTGTTGTGAAGAATGCTTCAGGGCGCCCAAGAAAGTCCAGCAAGCGCCAGGACCGTCTCCTAAAGTTGATTCAGCTGCGGAATCGGGGCACCACCAGTACAGAGCTTGCTCAGGAATGGCAGCAGGCAGGTGTGAGTGCATCTACATGCAGTGAGGCGAAGACTTTTTGGAAGATGGCCTGGTGTCAAGAAGGGCAGCAAAGAAGCCACTTCTCTCCAGGAAAAACATCAGGGACAGAGTGATATTCTGCAAAGGTACAGAGATTGGACTGCTGAGGACTGGGGTAAAGTCGTTTTCTCTGATGAATCCCTTTACGATTGTTTGGGGCATCCGGAAAAAGCTTGTCCGGAGAGAGACAAGGTGGCTGCCATCAGACCTGTGTCATTTCAACAGTAAAGCATCCTGAGACCATTCATGTGTGGGGTTGCTTCTCAGCCAAGGGAGTGGGCTCACTCACAATTTTGCTGAAGAACACAGCCATGAATAAAGAATGGTACCAACACAATCTCCATGAGGCAACTTCTCCCAACCATTCAGGAACAGTTTGGTGACGAACAATGCCTTTTCAGCATGATGGAGCACCTTGCCATAAGGCAAAAGTGATAACTAAGTGGCTCTGGGAACAAAACATTGATATTTTGGGTCTATGGCCAGGAAACTCCCCAGACCTTAATATCATTGAGAACAAATTCTGACAAACTCTAAGAATTCATTTTGCAAGAATGGGCTGCCATCAGTCAGGATGTGGCCCAGAGGTTATTAATTGACAGCATGCCAGCTCGGATTGCAGAGGTCTTGAAAAAGAAGGGTCAACACTGCAAATATTGAGTCTTTGCATCAACTTCATGTAATTGTCAATAAAAGCCTTTGACACTTATGAAATGCTTGTAATTATACTTCAGTATTTCATAGTAACATCTGACAAAAATATCTGAAGACACTGAAGCAGCAAACTTTGTGGACAATATTTGTGTCATTCTCAAAACTTTGGCCACGACTGTATATAACAGTGTCATCATAATCAATACCATAACAGGTGTCATAATCAATACCATAACAGGTGTCATAATCAATACCATAACAGTGTCATCATAATCAATACCATAACAGGTGTCATAATCAATACAATAACAGGTGTCATAATCAATACCATAACAGGTGTCATAATCAATACCATAACAGGTGTCATAATCAATACCATAACAGGCGTCATCGTAATCAATACCATAACAGGTGTCATAATCAATACCATAACAGGTGTCATAATCAATACCATAACAGGTGTCATAATCAATACCATAACAGGTGTCATAATCAATACCATAACAGGTGTCATAATCAATACCATAACAGGTGTCATCGTAATCAATAAAATAACAGGTGTCATAATCAATACCATAACAGGTGTCATAATCAATACCATAACAGGTGTCATAATCAATACCATAACAGGTGTCATCATAATCAATACCATAACAGGTGTCATCATAATCAATACCATAACAGTGACATCATAATCAATACCATAACAGGTGTCATAATCAATACCATAACAGGTGTCATAATCAATACCATAACAGGTGTCATCATAATCAATACCATAACAGGTGTCATCATAATCAATACCATAACAGTGTCATAATCAATACCATAACAGGTGTCATAATCAATACCATAACAGGTGTCATAATCAATACCATAACAGGTGTCATAATCAATACCATAACAAGTGTCATCGTAATCAATACCATAACAGGTGTCATAATCAATACCATAACAGGTGTCATAATCAATACCATAACAGTGACATCATAATCAATACCATAACAGGTGTCATAATCAATACCATAACAGGTGTCATAATCAATACCATAACAGGTGTCATCATAATCAATACCATAACAGGTGTCATCATAATCAATACCATAACAGTGTCATAATCAATACCATAACAGGTGTCATAATCAATACCATAACAGTGTCATCATAATCAATACCATAACAGTGTCATAATCAATACCATAACAGGTGTCATAATCAATACCATAACAGGTGTCATAATCAATACCATAACAGGTGTCATCATAATCAATACCATAACACGTGTCATAATCAATACCATAACAGGTGTCATAATCAATACCATAACAGGTGTCATCGTAATCAATACCATAACAGGTGTCATAATCAATACCATAACAGGTGTCATAATCAATACCATAACAGGTGTCATAATCAATACCATAACAGGTGTCATAATCAATACCATAACAGTGACATCATAATCAATACCATAACAGGTGTCATAATCAATACCATAACAGGTGTCATAATCAATACCATAACAGGTGTCATCATAATCAATACCATAACAGGTGTCATCATAATCAATACCATAACAGTGTCATAATCAATACCATAACAGGTGTCATAATCAATACCATAACAGTGTCATCATAATCAATACCATAACAGTGTCATAATCAATACCATAACAGGTGTCATAATCAATACCATAACAGGTGTCATAATCAATACCATAACAGTGTCATCATAATCAATACCATAACAGGTGTCATAATCAATACCATAACAGGTGTCATAATCAATACAATAACAGGTGTCATAATCAATACCATAACACGTGTCATAATCAATACCATAACACGTGTCATAATCAATACCATAACAGGTGTCATAATCAATACCATAACAGGTGTCATAATCAATACCATAACAGGTGTCATAATCAATACCATAACAGGTGTCATAATCAATACCATAACAGGTGTCATAATCAATACCATAACAGGTGTCATCATAATCAATACCATAACAGGTGTCATCATAATCAATACCATAACAGGTGTCATCATAATCAATACCATAACAGTGTCATAATCAATACCATAACAGGTGTCATAATCAATACCATAACAGTGTCATCATAATCAATACCATAACAGGTGTCATAATCAATACCATAACAAGTGTCATCGTAATCAATACCATAACAGGTGTCATAATCAATACCATAACAGGTGTCATAATCAATACCATAACAGTGACATCATAATCAATACCATAACAGGTGTCATAATCAATACCATAACAGGTGTCATAATCAATACCATAACAGGTGTCATCATAATCAATACCATAACAGGTGTCATAATCAATACCATAACAGTGTCGTCATCAATACCATAACAGGTGTCATAATCAATACCATAACAGGTGTCATCATAATCAATACCATAACAGTATCATCATAATCAATACCATAACAGGTGTCATAATCAATACCATAACAGGTGTCATCATAATCAATACCATAACAGGTGTCATCATAATCAATACCATAACAGTGTCATAATCAATACCATAACAGGTGTCATAATCAATACCATAACAGTGTCATCATAATCAATACCATAACAGGTGTCATAATCAATACCATAACAGGTGTCATAATCAATACCATAACAGGTGTCATAATCAATACCATAACAGGTGTCATAATCAATACCATAACAAGTGTCATCATAATCAATACCATAACAGGTGTCATCATAATCAATACCATAACAGTATCATCATAATCAATACCATAACAGGTGTCATAATCAATACCATAACAGGTGTCATAATCAATACCATAACAGGTGTCATAATCAATACCATAACAAGTGTCATCATAATCAATACCATAACAGGTGTCATAATCAATACCATAACAGGTGTCATAATCAATACCATAACAGGTGTCATAATCAATACCATAACAGGTGTCATCATAATCAATACCATAACAGGTGTCATAATCAATACCATAACAGGTGTCATCATAATCAATACCATAACAGGTGTCATCATAATCAATACCATAACAGGTGTCATAATCAATACCATAACAGGTGACATCATAATCAATACCATAGCAGGTGTCATCATAATCAATACCATAACAGGTGTCATAATCAATACCATAACAGGTGTCATCATAATCAATACCATAACAGGTGTCATCATAATCAATACCATAACAGGTGTCATAATCAATACCATAACAGGTGACATCATAATCAATACCATAGCAGGTGTCATCATAATCAATACCATAACAGGTGTCATAATCAATACCATAACAGGTGTCATAATCAATACCATAACAGGTGTCATCATAATCAATACCATAACAGGTGTCATAATCAATACCATAACAGGTGTCATAATCAATACCATAACAGGTGTCATAATCAATACCATAACAGGTGTCATAATCAATACCATAACAGGTGTCATAATCAATACCATAACAGGTGTCACATAATCAATACCATAACAGTGTAATCGTAATCAATACCATAACAGGTGTCATAATCAATACCATAACAGGTGTCATCATAATCAATACCATAACAGGTGTCATAATCAATACCATAACAGGTGTCATAATCAATACCATAACAGGTGTCATAATCAATACCATAACAGGTGTCATAATCAATACCATAACAGGTGTCATAATCAATACCATAACAGGTGTCATAATCAATACCATAACAGGTGTCATAATCAATACCATAGCAGGTGTCATAATCAATACCATAGCAGGTGTCATCATAATCAATACCATAACAGGTGTCATAATCAATACCATAACAGGTGTCATAATCAATATCATAGCAGGTGTCATAATCAATACCATAGCAGGTGTCATCATAATCAATACCATAACAGGTGTCATAATCAATACCATAACAGGTGTCATAATCAATATCATAGCAGGTGTCATAATCAATACCATAGCAGGTGTCATCATAATCAATACCATAACAGGTGTCATAATCAATACCATAACAGGTGTCATAATCAATATCATAACAGTGTCATCATAATCAATACCATAACAGGTGTCATAATCAATACCATTACAGGTGTCATAATCCAATACCATAACAGGTGTCATCATAATCAATACCATAACAGGTGTCATAATCAATACCATAACAGGTGTCATAATCAATACCATAACAGGTGTCATAATCAATACCATAACAGGTGTCATCATAATCAATACCATAACAGTGTAATCGTAATCAATACCATAACAGGTGTCATCATAATCAATACCATAACAGGTGTCATAATCAATACCATAACAGGTGTCATAATCAATACCATAACAGGTGTCATCATAATCAATACCATAACAGGTGTCATCATAATCAATACCATAACAGGTGTCATAATCAATACCATAACAGGTGTCATAATCAATACCATAACAGGTGTCATAATCAATACCATAACAGGTGTCGTCATAATCAATACCATAACAGGTGTCATCATAATCAATACCATAACAGGTGTCATAATCAATACCATAACAGGTGTCATAATCAATACCATAACAGGTGTCATAATCAATACCATAACAGGTGTCATCATAATCAATACCATAACAGGTGTCATCATAATCAATACCATAACAGGTGTCATAATCAATACCATAACAGTGTCATAATCAATACCATAACAGGTGTCATCATAATCAATACCATAACAGGTGTCATAATCAATACCATAACAGGTGTCATAATCAATACCATAACAGGTGTCATCATAATCAATACCATAACAGGTGTCATCATAATCAATACCATAACAGGTGTCATGTAACTGGTCAGAGTCATAGTGTGGTGGTCTCACTGGGCAAACCAACGTCTAAACCATTTGACCAGAGGAAATTACGTCAGGGACCACTGACTAAATTGGAGGCATTGTGTGTGTGTGTGTTTAATCCTACACATTATTTTATTTTAATCTTTTATTTAACTAGGAAAGTCAGTTAAGAGCTAATTCTTATTTACAATGATGGCCTACCCCCGGCAAATCTGGACGAGGCTGGGCCAGTTGTGTGATGCCCTATGGGACTTCCAATCACAGCCAGATGTGATTCAGCCTGGATTCAAACCAGGGACTGTAGTGATGCCTCTTGTGCCTTAGACCACTGCACCATTCATATTACAGACCCTCCCTTTAATTTGGGGGCGTTGTCTGTGTGTTTAATCCTCTGCTATATTACAGACCGTCCCTTTAATTTAGGGTGTTGTCTGTGTGTTTAATCCTCTGCTATATTACAGACCGTCCCTTTAATTTAGGGTGTTGTGTGTGTGTTTAATCCTCTGTTATTTTACAGACCGTCCCTTTAATTTAGGGCGTTGTGTGTGTGTGTTTAATCCTCTGCTATATTACAGACCGTCCCTTTAATTTAGGGGCGTTGTGTGTGTGTTTAATCCTCTGCTATATTACAGGGCCGTCCCTTTAATTTAGGGGCGTTGTCTGTGTGTTTAATCCTCTGCTATATTACAGACCGTCCCTTTAATTTAGGGTGTTGTGTGTGTGTGTTTAATCCTCTGTTATTTTACAGACTGTCCCTTTAATTTAGGGCGTTGTCTGTTGTTACCAATCCTCTGCTATATTACAGACCGTCCCTTTAATTTAGGGCGTTGTGTGTGTGTTTTAATCCTCTGCTATTTTACAGACCCTCCCTTTAATTTAGGCTCATTGAAGTAGCTATAGACTTCCCTCTCATCAGGGCCATTGCACGTGTGTGTGTGTGTGTGTGTGTGTGTGTGTGTGTGTGTGTGTGTGTGTGTGTGTGTGTGTGTGTGTGTGTGTGTGTGTGTGTCCCCACACCTTTAAGAACCAATCGTTGATGTAGCTGTACAGGTAGTAGACTCTCAGACTGTCGTCAGCGGGCGGGTCTTCCTGCACCCCATTGGCTACCACATAGACCGCCACGCCAGCGTAGCGCTCCTCCACCTGTACAAATGGAGGTGGAGAGGTATCAGGTATCAGTGCAACCAGTCAGTGAACAACTAGTCAGTCAGTCAACCAATCAGTCAGTCAACTAGTCAACCAATCAGTCAGTCAACTAGTCAACCAATCAGTCCAATCAACTGGTCAATCAGTCCAGTCAATCAACTAGTCAACCAGTCCAGTCAATCAACTGGTCAACCAGTCAGTCAATCAACTAGTCAACCCGGTCAGTCAATCATCTAGTCAACCAGTCAGTCAATCATCTAGTCAGCCAGTCAGTCAATCATCTAGTCAGCCAGTCAGTCAATCAACTAGTCAGCCAGTCAGTCAATCAACTAGTCAACCAATCAGTCAATCAACTAGTCAACCAGTCAGTCAGTCAACTAGTCAGCCAGTCAGTCAATCAACTAGTCAACCAGTCAGTCAATCATCTAGTCAGCCAGTCAGTCAATCATCTAGTCAGCCAGTCAGTCAATCATCTAGTCAACCAGTCAGTCAATCAACTAGTCAGCCAGTCAGTCAATCAACTAGTCAACCAGTCAGTCAATCATCTAGTCAACCAGTCAGTCAATCATCTAGTCAACCAGTCAGTCAATCATCTAGTCAGCCAGTCAGTCAATCATCTAGTCAACCACTCAACAAATCAGTCAGCCAGTCAACATGTCAGTCAATCAACCAGTCAGTCAGTCAACCAGTCAGTCAACCAGTCAACAAGTCAGTCAATTAACCAGTCAGTTAGTTAGTCAGCAAACCAGTCAGTCAGTCAGTCAGTCAGTCAGTCAGTCAACCAGTCAGTCAATCAACCAGTCAGTCAATCAACCAGTCATTCCGTCTGTATGTCTTTCTTTCTACATCCATCTCTCTCTCTCTCTGGGTAAATACATCTCTCTCTCTCTGGGTAAATACATCTCTCTCTGGGTAAAGACATCTCTCTCTCTCTGGGTAAAGACATCTCTCTCTGGGTAAAGACATCTCTCTCTCTCTGGGTAAAGACATCTCTCTCTCTCTGGGTAAAGACATCTCTCTCTGGGTAAAGACATCTCTCTGTCAGGTAAGACATCTCTCTCTGGGTAAAGACATCTCTCTCTGGGTAAATACATCTCTCTCTCTCTCAGTGGGTAAATACATCTCTCTCTCTCTCTGGGTAAATACATCTCTCTCTCTCTTTGGGTAAATACATCTCTCTAGCATCTCTGGGTAAAGACATCTCTCTCTCTCTGGGTAACACTAGCATCTCTCTCTCTCTGGGTAAAGACATCTCTCTCTGGGTAAATACATCTCTCTCTCTGGGTAAAGACATCTCTCTCTGGGTAAAGACATCTCTCTCTCTGGGTAAAGACATCTCTCTCTGGGTAAATACATCTCTCTCTCTCTGGGTAAGACATCTCTCTCTGGGTAAATACATCTCTCTCTCTCTGGGTAAATACATCTCTCTCTCTCTGGGTAAAGACATCTCTCTCTGGGTAAATACATCTCTCTCTCTCTGGGTAAATACATCTCTCTCTCTCTGGAGTAAATACATCTCTCTCTTCTGGGTAAATACATCTCTCTCTCTCTGGGTAAATACATCTCTCTCTCTCTGGGTAAATACATCTCTCTCTCTCTCTGGGTAAATACATCTCTCTCTCTCTGGGTAAATACATCTCTCTCTCTCTCTCTCTGGGTAAATACATCTCTCTCTCTCTCTGGGTAAATACATCCCTCTCTCTCTGGGTAAACACATCTCTCTCTCTCTGGGTAAATACATCTCTCTCTCTGGGTAAATACATCTCTCTCTCTCTGGGTAAATACATCTCTCTCTCTCTGGGTAAATACATCTCTCTCTCTCTGGGTAAAGACATCTCTCTCTGGGTAAATACATCTCTCTCTCTCTGGGTAAATACATCTCTCTCTCTCTCTGGGTAAATACATCTCTCTCTTTCTGGGTAAATACATCTCCCTCTCTCTGGGTAAATACATCTCTCTCTCTCTGGGTAAATACATCTCTCTCTCTCTCTGGGTAAATACATCTCTCTCTCTCTGGGTAAATACATCTCTCTCTCTCTCTGGGTAAATACATCTCTCTCTCTCTCTGGGTAAATACATCTCTCTCTCTCTGGGTAAATACATCTCTCTCTCTGGGTAAATACATCTCTCTCTCTCTGGTAAATACATCTCTCTCTCTGGGTAAACACATCTCTCTCTCTCTGGGTAAATACATCTCTCTCTGGGTAAATAAATCTCTCTCTCTCTGGGTAAATAAATCTCTCTGGGTAAATAAATCTCTCTCTGGGTAAATAAATCTCTCTCTGTGGGTAAATAAATCTCTCTCTCTGGGTAAATAAATCTCTCTCTATGGGTAAATAAATCTCTCTCTATGGGTAAATAAATCTCTCTCTCTGGGTAAATAAATCTCTCTCTATGGGTAAATAAATCTCTCTCTCTGGGTAAATAAATCTCTCTCTATGGGTAAATAAATCTCTCTCTCTGGGTAAATAAATCTCTCTCTCTGGGTAAATAAATCTCTCTCTGTGGGTAAATAAATCTCTCTCTCTGGGTAAATAAATCTCTCTCTATGGGTAAATAAATCTCTCTCTATGGGTAAATAAATCTCTCTCTCTGGGTAAATAAATCTCTCTCTCTGAGTAAATACATCTCTCTCTCTCTCTCTGGGTAAATAAATCTCTCTCTCTCTCTGGGTAAATAAATCTCTCTCTCTCTGGGTAAATAAATCTCTCTCTCTGGGTAAATAAATCTCTCTCTCTCTGGGTAAATACATCTCTCTCTCTGGGTAAATAAATCTCTCTCTATGGGTAAATAAATCTCTCTCTATGGGTAAATAAATCTCTCTCTCTGGGTAAATAAATCTCTCTCTCTGAGTAAATAAATCTCTCTATCTCTGGGTAAATAAATCTCTCTCTCTCTGGGTAAATAAATCTCTTGATCGGGGTAAATAAATCTCTCTCTCTGGGTGAATAAAGTGCCATCTCACCCAGTTGAGGGCCTTCCTGAGGCCCCAGGGCACTACGGGGGCATTGGGCCGAGGGGACCTGATCCAGGTGATGTCTCCCATGTACTGCACCCCCAACCTGGAGGGCAGTTTGTTTCTGTGGAGACAGAGTAGAGCTTACTTTAAGATGTGGTCATAGCAATAGTAGCATTAGTGAAACTCCCAGTGTTCACCCAGAAGACACTAGTGATCCTCCCAGCGGTCACCCAGAAGGCACTAGTGATCTTCCCAGCGGTCACCCAGAAGGCACTAGTAAAACTCCCAGTGTTCACCCAGAAGACACTAGTGATCCTCCCAGCGGTCACCCAGAAGACATCAGTGATCACCCAGAAGACATCAGTGATCCTCCCAGCGGTCACCCAGAAGACACTAGTGATCCTCCCAGCGGTCACCCAGAAGACACTAGTGATCCTCCCAGCGGTCACCCAGAAGACACCAGTGATCCTCCCAGCGGTCACCCAGAAGACATCAGTGATCCTCCCAGCGGTCACCCAGAAGACACCAGTGATCCTCCCAGCGGTCACCCAGAAGACACTAGTGATCCTCCCAGCGGTCACCCAGAAGACACTAGTGATCCTCCCAGCGGTCACCCAGAAGACACCAGTGATCCTCCCAGCGGTCACCCAGAAGACATCAGTGATCCTCCCAGCGGTCCCCCAGAAGACACTAGTGATCCTCCCAGCGGTCCCCAGAAGACACTAGTGATCCTCCCAGCGGTCACCCAGAAGGCACTAGTGATCCTCCCAGCGGTCACCCAGAAGACACCAGTGTTCCTCCCAGCGGTCACCCAGAAGACACCAGTGATCCTCCCAGCGGGCACCCAGAAGACACCAGTGATCCTCCCAGCGGTCACCCAGAAGACATCAGTGATCTCCCAGAAGACATCAGTGATCCTCCCAGCGGTCCCCCAGAAGACACTAGTGATCCTCCCAGCGGTCACCCAGAAGACATCAGTGATCACCCAGAAGACATCAGTGATCCTCCCAGCGGTCCCCAGAAGACACTAGTGATCCTCCCAGCGGTCACCCAGAAGGCACTAGTGATCCTCCCAGCGGTCACCCAGAAGACACCAGTGTTCCTCCCAGCGGTCACCCAGAAGACACCAGTGATCCTCCCAGCGGTCACCCAGAAGACACCAGTGATCCTCCCAGCGGTCACCCAGAAGACATCAGTGATCTCCCAGAAGACATCAGTGATCCTCCCAGCGGTCCCCAGAAGACACTAGTGATCCTCCCAGCGGTCACCCAGAAGACATCAGTGATCACCCAGAAGACATCAGTGATCCTCCCAGCGGTCCCCAGAAGACACTAGTGATCCTCCCAGCGGTCACCCAGAAGACACTAGTGATCCTCCCAGCGGTCACCCAGAAGACATCAGTGATCCTCCCAGCGGTCCCCAGAAGACACTAGTGATCCTCCCAGCGGTCAC